>NC_142011.1:69388376-69688376 GCF_049901735.1 Notechis scutatus
TGCTTTCATTTTTATTTAGTAACATGTTCAAACCTAATAATAAATGGTAATATATATCTCACTTCATTCTGACTACTACTAATGCAAGTTGCAATTCCTTAACAAGCAAGCATTTACATAGGTAGTTGCATCATATGATGCAATTGGGAAATATTCTTTTAAAATATATTTCAAACTTATGATCAAAATGTTCCGTTTGTGTGGGTCACCTATTGACCAAATCTAAGCATCTTAATGCTGTGACATCATTCTAATTTAGTTTAGGATTACATGCCTGTTTGAAAGGCATTCTCATAATGTTCCAAGTATTTACAGGGATAATTTTGCAACATTACTTATCCTTAAATTTGGATGACTTTTACTTTTATAAATGATTTCCTGATTGGATGATGGCCAGCACGTTATTTTATACTGATACATTCTTTTTTTTCTTTTTCTTTTGGTACACTGAATTACTTAAAATCATTCTAGCATTCAGTATTCATATGAGTGAAATAAATTGGAAGCAGAACATAGCATCATGATTCCAGCTTAAGAACCACTCCCTTCCTCTATCCTCCTTTAGGAAAAGATGAAGAGTTTAGTCTCCTACATACTGTCCTTTCCAGGAAAAACCTGCAGATTCATTTATAGCCTGCAGAGGCCACTGTGATCCCTGTAGAACTTCTGTGTTTAGTGTCCTGCTTTTAGAGTTTTGGTGATGAGCAGGACAATAATCTTAAGTCACTTTGCTTCTGCGTTGCTCCTTCCAAAAAGTAGAGAACTTTTAGGTGAGCAATGACTGGTCAGTGGGCAGAAGCAGATCAAAGAATGTGAAGTCCCTTTTTTCTCCTTCCCGGATTATTTTTGAATTTTGTTTTCTTCTATAGGACAGTCCCTTTTCTCTTATTCTCATTTTGTCATACAGGTAGCCCTTGACTTTCGACCATAAGGGACCCCAACATTTCTATTGCTAAGTGAGATATTTGTTCAGTGAGTTTTGCCCCATTTTACAACCTTTCTTGCCATAGTTGTTAAGTGAATCACTGCAGTTGTTCAGTTACTTTCATGATTGTTAAGTGAATCTGGCTTCCCCATTTATTTTGCTTGTCAGAAGATTGCAAAAGGGCAGATCACATGACTCTGGGGTACTGCAACCATCCTAAATATGAGTCAGTAGCCAAGCATCTCTTTGATCCAGGGTTGGGATGCTACCGGTTCTGCCTGGTTTATAGAACCTGTAGCTCTGAAGAGCAGCAGACACTGAGCCGGTTCTGTGTTTGCTGCTGTTTGGCCCGCCTGGGCTCTTACCTGTCCTTTATTTCCTGCTTTTTCAACCTCGGCTGCTTTGCGCGGCACAGCTGAGGTTGAAAAAGCAGGGAAAAAAGAGGCTTTTCAAACGCTGTGCACCCACGCACAGTGCTTTTCAGCTGTCTGGGTGGTACAGTTGATGGTTTTTTTACATGCGCAAAACATAATCACCGAACTGGTAGTAACACTAGTTGAATCCCACCCCTGTTTTGATCACATGATGCTGCAACGGTTGTAAGTGTGAAAAACAAGTCACTTTTTCAAGCTGTTGTAACTTTGAACGGTCACTAAGTGAACTGTTATAAGTCAAAAACTACCTGTAATTCTTTTCAAATTCTTTTAAAAGTATTTCTTCCTTTATTGTTCTTCCAATGAAGTTCAAAAACAGCTAGACAAAGGAAAATCACCTTCATCAGGATCTGCTTGTAGAGAATTTTAGACCAAGAACTGCACTGTCACTCAAACAGATTTCAGGATCTCTGTTGCAGACTTGTTCAGGATTAACCGCTATCAATATTGAAAAAGGATGCACGAAACCTAACCTGTGTGCCATTGTATTAGTAGTAGAGAGAATCCCCATTCTGGACCATTTCCACTTCTTTCCTTGGTGACGGGCTGGCTGTTGAGCAGGTGGGGCTGCCCCGAGGATGCGGAACCTGGGGGCCAAAGACGAAGGAAAAAAGGTGGAGCAGCGCAGAGAAAAATGGCAGCACACAGATGCCGTAGTAGTAGAGACGACGGGAGTGTGGACCAGTTCCGCTTCTCTCCTCAGTGACTGGACCACCAGATGGGGCTGCCCCGAGGATGCGGAACCCGGAACCAAAGGCGAAAGAAAAGGTGGAGCGGCACAGAGAAAAATGGCAGGCTTCATCTAGCAAGGTGTTTATCCTGGATGAGGCTTAGAATTTTTGACACCTCAGGTATTCTGATCTCTAGTGTTGTACAATCATGACTGACATTGTCTAAGCCCGTGATGGCAAACCTTTTGGACTCATCTTGTCAAAAATTCAGAAACTGCCTAACTTGATTCTGCTGCATGTCACTCTTCCAAAAAAAGAGAAATGATTCTTTACATTTTTTTAAAAAAGTTCAATCACGTATGACCCCCCGCAGGATCTGCCATGCGCCTCTTACCTTTGGGCAGTGTCCTCTTTCTGGTCCCCCATGGCGTAGCCAAGGTAGTTCAGGTTTGTACAAAGCTCTTTGCTCTTGAAGGGATGTCAGATGATGTTCTTCTGTAGCCTCTGCAGCCTCAGAAAACCATATGAAAACATATCCTGTTCTTGCACAATTTTTGGAAACTGCATTACGGTACACCCTATTCTCAGAAAATTGTACAAAAATAGGGAGTGCTTTCACAAATAGTTGTCAGATGTTGGTGAAAGCTGGCATGTCACCTTTGACACATGTGTCATATAGGTTTGCCATCATTGGTCTAAGCAGATGAAGACCAGAAGACATTGCAATCCTACTCACCTTGAAATTGTTGCTTTGCTTTAAGAGTTTAACACTAGACTAAAACAGCTCATATTGACATGGATTCAATTATGTACTCATTCCAAACCTTGATATTAAAAAAAAATAATCACAATTCATTGATATTTAAAAACAACAACCCACAATTCATTCCTTGAAAGGAATTATTTATGTATTTGATTTGTTTATTTGATTTGATTTGCCAATTGTTTACAAGATAATAAGTATAAATGTATACATAGTTGTGAATACATGAAATGGTTACATATAAGAAAAATAAAAGAATAAGAGAAACAATAGGACAGGGACGGTAGGCACGTTGGTGCGCTTATGCACGCCCCTACAGACCTCTTAGGAAAGGGGTGAGGTCAATAGTAGACAGTCTAAGGTTAAAGTTTTTGGGGTTTGGGGAAGAAACTACAGAGTCGGGTAGAGTATTCCAGACATTGACCACTCTATTGCTGAAGTCGTATTTCCTGCAATCAAGTTTGGTGCGGTTTACTTTGAGTTTGTATCTATTGTGTGCTCTTGTGTTGTTATGGTTGAAGCTGAAGTATTCATTGACAGGTAGGACATTGCAATGTATGATTTTGTATACTATGCTTAAGTCAGACCGAAGACGGCGTAATTCAAGGTTTTCTAGTTCTAGAATTTCAAGTCTGGTGGCATAAGGTATTCTACAGCGAGTAGAGGAGTGGAGAACTCTTCTTGTGAAATATTTCTGGACTTTCTCAATTGTGCTAATATCAGATACGTAGTAAGGATTCCAGACTGATGAACTGTATTCGAGTATTGGTCTAGCAAATGTTTTGTATGCTCTGGTTAGTAGTGTGATATTACCAGAGAAAAAGCTACGTAGGATTAGGTTAACAACTCTTAATGCCTTTTTGGCTATGTAGTTGCAGTGTGCTCTAGCACTTAGATCATTAGAGGTGAGTATTCCAAGGTCCTTTACAGAGCTTGGGTCATCAACAAGATCTTGACTATTCAGCTTGTATTTTATTTTCTGATTTTTTTGCCAATATGTAAGACAGAGCATTTATTTGTTGAGATTTGAAGTTGCCATTTGTTTGACCATTCGGATACATAGTCAAGATCTTTTTGTAGGGTAGCAGTATTGTCTGTGGTATTGAACAGCTTTACATCATCAGCGAAGAGAACGCAATTGCTCTTAATATGATCACAGAGGTCGTTTATGTAGAGTATGAAGAGAGTTGGTCCTAGAACACTGCCTTGGGGAACACCACTATTGACAGGTACTGGATTTGATAGGGCGTTCCGATTTTGACCATTTGTTGTCTGTTTGACAGGAATGCTTCTATCCAGTTATTCAGTTGTCCAGAGATACCATAAGATTTTATTTTTAGGAGTAGTTTGTCGTGTACCACTGAATCAAAGGCTTTACAGAAGTCTATGTAGATTGCGTCTATTGCTTTGCCCTGGTCGAGTTGTGTAGTCCATATGTTTTTGCAGTGTAAGAGTTGCAGATTACAGGATAGTTTTTCCTGAAACCAAATTGTTTATTGGAGAGTAGGTTATTTGTCTCTAAGTGAAGGATGATGGATTGGTTAATAATTGATTCCATGACTTTACAGGTGACGCAGCATAAGGAGATTGGTCTGTAATTTTCAACTAGGCTTGGGTCTCCTTTTTGAAGATGGGGATGACTGTGGCTTGTGACCATAGGTTAGGCAAGGAGCTGGTTCTGAAAGATTTTTCAAAGATTATGCTTAGAGGTTTGGCTATGGCAGTGGATAGCTTTCTTAAGAAGTAGGCACATATTCCATCCGGTCCAATAGATAGAGATGGTTTTAGGTTGCGTATTGCTTTTTCAACATTGTCTTCTGTGAAATCGATATGTATTAGATCATTGTTGTTATCTGTGGTACGGCTAGGAAATATTGGGCATGATCCATTGCTGTTTACAAATACTGAGCCGAAGAATGTGTTAAAGATGTTGGCTTTAATGGTGTCGTCGTTGCAGTCTTTACCATCAGGTCCTATCAAGGAGGGATGGACCTTGAGTCTTTTAGTTTGTTGTTTACAAAATTGTAAAAAGCGCGGGTGGAATTGGTGCTTAGAAGGTTTTCCTCTTGTTTAATGTGATAATTGGTGCATTCGGTCTTTATCTGGTGGCATAGATTTTTGTATCGGTTTTTGAAATTGGCAACGTGACCAGATTTGTTTTTCCGCCAGAGTGATCTCTTTTTGGATTGAAGTTTCCTTATTGATATGGGTAATCTGCTTTTTGTTTTGTTTTGGGAGTTGTTGTTGGTACATATAGTTTGATGACTCTTTTGACTTCAAGTAAAAATATGTTATAATGGTCTTCAACGGTATTGCATCCAGTGAATAGAGATTGCCAATCAAGGGATGAGAGATCGTTGTCTATAAGATCATAGTTGCCTTTTTGAAGTTACAATAGGGGATTACATCATTGTGGTGATTGTGTGGATGTATGTTGAGACAAAAGTCAATCATATTGTGGTCACTACTGGAAAAGGGTTCTTTAGATTGTATTCCGTAGATTAGGTTCAAACTGTTGCAGAAGATGAGATCGAGGCAGTTGTTTAGTCTAGTGTTGTTGGTTACTAGTTGTTCCAGTCCCAGATTTGTAATAGCATTGTAGAAGGTTGTGTGTATGATTTCAGTTGTACAATCATTTAGGGTCCAGTTAATATGAGGTAGATTGAAATCACCAAGAAGGATAAAAGGGTATGGGCAGGATGCAGCCCATGTTAGTAATGTATTTAGCTTGTTTACATGTTCGATGTCATAATCAGGTGCTCTGTAACATAGTAAGAATCGAATTGTGATATTTGAGGATAGTTCACAGATGATGGTTTCAGGAAGGGCAAACTCCTGGGTAACTTGGATATTTTTTAGATGTAAGGATTTTTATAGAATATAGCAACTCCACCTCCTCGACGATTTTCACGATCTGATCTGTAAACATGATAGTCTCTTACTGTGGTAATGGAGTCGGGAGAGATGCATTGAGCCATGTTTCACAGACAAATATAATGTTGAAGTTAGCCATATTTAGGAGGAAGAGAAATTCAGGTATTTTATTCACGAGGCTTCTTGCATTGAGCTTCTTGCATTTATTTTTTAGTTTTAACAACTTTAAAATTTACATTTAGTTTAAACCATAGATACTTTCTTAAAACACTACCTATTAAAAATCCAAACATGCCACTGTGAGTTCAAATTAGAGACTTAACAAATTTGATGAAAACTAACATCGCTGTGGAAAGAGAATTGGAAGAAATGGGGTGAGAGTGGGATTGCATACATACAATGTTACTTTGTCAATTGCTGCCTGGGGTCCAAAACACTGCTTTACAGTAGTTATTATTTTCAACAATTAAGTCAAATGAGTACCTGAATAGTCTGTGCAGTTCATTTTTCAATTGGTATACTGGTACTTGGATAGAGATAATTTTTTACCATTTTGAAAATAGAAGTATTTTAGCTATTGACCAGCCCAAAGATGCTTCTGGTCAATAGTTTAATAACAGTCACATCTGTCTATGGAGAAGGGGGAACAATGACCTAATGCAAAAGCCATGACCTGTGTACGTGTGGTAAACATTGGAATGCTGTTTCATAAGAGTAGCATTTCGGTGATGACATGCATGTTTAATCATTTTGGCATCATTGCAGATGGTTACAGAGGTGGCTGATTAAACACATGGATCCTTACAGCTAAATGCAAATGTGCTCTGAAAATAGGGTAAAGACAACCTTCGACCTTAGTGCAAAGGGATGCAATGCAAGGGCACCCTTACAACCAACCATGTAGCCCTCTCTGATTCTGTTCATTGTCACATTTATATGTGCAATTGCTCAGGTTTTTTTTCTCAGAAGTCCAGACTGTCATGTACTCATCCCCTTTCTCTTGATTTTCTAAGATTGGCATCTCTCCCAAATTAATTTGCGAAGATGGAAAAATGGAATAAATTGAGTAATGGCCACTTTCACTGCAAGATTGATAGTGTCAGGGTTCCCACCGATTCCCTAATTAAACTGATGCTCTAAAGAGTAGATAGCATCTATTTGGAAGCAATTTGCTCTCTTTTTAAGTATTGTGAGAAGCTCAGATATGATTTTAGTGGTCTGTATGAAACTGTCTTAAACTATTTTCCCAGTGGGAGTGTGCCTTTGGGTGGGGATCAAAAATATAAAGCCAGTGGTTGCAATGACATGATCAAAATTCTTCCCTTTTTATGTGTGTATCAAGATGCTTTTCAGACTTCCTGTGCTTCTTTTCAATCTATATATACTTGTATGATGAGTGCTGCTGTTGTTTACTTTCCCTGTTAAGGATCCTCTTTTCCTTGACTCTGCTTTCTTTCTGTTCTTCTTGTAGCAAAATTAAGAAGAAAATCAACCTGTAGGTCTATCCTGTCTTCTTTTCACAAGATAAAGTGTGGGGGGAAGAGAGCATTGTAAGGAGACAAGAATTTGTCTTTTGTGCTTCAGCTGACAATGGCAATTGAGATCAGTTGGTCTGTATGCCTGACCAGAAGGGGAAAGATAGTTGCAGGCAGTTACATTGGTCAAAAAACAGCTGTATGTTCTGTACATCACATGCTTATTTTGAAATAGTGTGACACATCATCACTTAGTAATCCCGCTGTGAACAGATAACTTTACTGAATATGCATTACCAGCAAATAGCTCACATTTTGGAGGCTTTATTGTAGCCATCGGGTTAGTATTGCTGTCAATTTATGGGAATCCAGTCAAGCTCACTTGAGCTGTATTAAGTCTTCCAGTCAAGGGTTGGAAGGGTTGAAGGGCTGTCACAGGGAAGAAGAGGTTGATTAATTCTACATGGCACCTGAAGACAGAATGGGATGCAATGGGTGGAAGCTTATCCGAGAGAGATCCAACCTGAAAATAAGGGATTTTTTCTGAGAGCAAGAACAATTAATAAATGGAACATCTTGCTTACCGGAGTTATGGGTGCTCCACTGCTGGAATTGTAGAAAAGATTGAACAACCATTTGTCTGGGATGGCATAAGGCAGGGATCCCCCAAACCCTGGGTTGGAGTCCACTACTGCAGTGGCCCCCAACCTTTTTTGTACCACGGCCCGGTACCGGCATCACAAAATGATCCATGGACCGGTACCGGCATCAGCACGCACGACCAAGGCAAGGCGAGCTGAGCGACTGGCCAGCCAGCCGTCTCCCACTTCTCCCCGCCACCTTCAACTCCTCCTTTGTACCTTCTCGCAGTTGATGGGCTTTTCGGGCTCTTTCTTTTTTTTCTCTTTCTGACTCCACCGCCATTGGGACGGCTCTTCGTTCGAAGCCGCTCCCCCCTTCGACGAAACTAAGGCGCGAGGATTCCTTCAGCACCCAAATGCCGCTTTCCATCCAACCGACGACCGACACGCTCACCCGGAAGCACTTTCTCAAGCGCCGTCGAAACAAGATGGCGGCGCCCAAGCAAAGTAGGCAGCCTGGTACAAAATGATCCATGGACCGGTCCCGGTCCGGGACCCGGTGGTTGGGGACCACTGCACTAGTGGGCCTTGAGCTGTTTGGAACTGGGCTGCAGAAAGGATGGTCAAGCATGCACATACGCATTCCCACTTGTGCAAACAGCGGGCGTGCATATACATACGTGCTCCACACGTGCCCGCTGCTTGCACAAAACCATGTCCTGTCCTCCCCCGCTAGACAAAGATGGAAAGATTGGGGAAGTCTGGCATAAGGATTCCTGCCTGGTGCAGGCAGTTGGATTAGAAGGCTTCTAGGGTTCCTTCCAGCCCTATGAATCTATCCAAGTGCCCATGAAGTCAAATCTATCAGACACAAACTGCTAGCCTAGCACTGGCTCACTGTTTTTATCTAGCCACCACTCTGTGCTAGACCTCTATATTGGACTTCCACCCCATCATCTGAGACTACATTGTATCATCTATTGGGGGATGCTAGTCCAGCACCTCTGAAAAGATGGATGTTAAATCTATCCTGCCTTGGAGATGCACAGTAACTACATGTGCATAAAAAGACAGAGAAGTTCTAAATACGCAATATGGGATGCTCAGATAGCTCTATTTCTTGCCATAGTTTCATCAGAACATTACAGTGATAGTGGAATTTGTCTTCTCAAGGTTAGGGAAGGGAAAAAAAAGCATGTTTCAGAATCCTTTCTATCTATAATTGTCATAAATGGCCAGCCTGGTTTAGGATTTGCAATTTTGCGATGTAAATGGAAGGAAAGGAAAACATAAGAAAAGCTGGTAAGACAAAGGGTAGTTCTAGATTATAGCTACCACAACTTATAGAAACATTGGTTTAAATCCATCATAATCTTTGCATGTATTGGGTTAAATTAGCATATTTGTGGATTGATGGATAGTATGGCCCTTAAGCCTTATGATACACTAAATCTCACAATGGACACAGATAACAGTAAATATTTTCACAGAGGCCTAATATCCAAGGGCAAAAGAGCAGTTGCATGAGCTATTCCTCCCACACTTTCTCTTCCTCGTGGCTGTTGCTCATCCTACCAGCATCAGATTGGATCCAGATGTGAAATTTGTAGTTGTATTCCTTTCCCTCTTTGTGTAGCTTCCTCTAATGCTTGTGACTTGTGGACCTAAACAGCTGAAAGATTGCAACCCCTTACAAAGACATTTGCCTTTCTACACCTCTTCCTTTCCAAGCTGATTAATTAAAACATGGACCTACATAATAATGAAAATATGAGTTATAGATTCCATGAAGATGGACTGCTTGACCAGCTTCTTGCTTAATATCCTTTTTAAAAGATAGGTAAATATAGTATTCAACTCATGGAGTAATATCCTTTGGTGTTCCTTTAGTGGCTCTTCTGAATGTGTACATCTCATGACTTTAATTGTTATTCTATAAATTTAAAGTATGGGTGTATGTTGTTTTGCTTTATTGGAAATATATATATATATAAAATCAAACTTAGCAATAATGCAAAACAAGGCAAAACCTTTCCCACTTTACAGTTTTTTAATTATCTATTTTATAATTCATTCAATTGAGAGCATAAACTGGCAACTTGTGACTCTCTCATTGTTGTTGAGCCAAATCTCCACGACCATACGGATACTCAATGGAAAGAGGTGTTCCAACTGGTGATCCATGGCATCCATCTGGATAAGTTGATTTTATTCCTGGGATTAAGGCTGACTTTGAACCTGATAATAATAAAGTTCTGTAGAACATTTTAAATCATTCAGAAAATTACAGAATAGGTAGCTTCTTTTTCAGGAAGGAAGAATATGATTTCATCTGAGCATAATAAAAATATCGGTCACACAAATTCTACCAAACGGGCATTGTGGAGACTCCTGGATTAGGATACCAAATTGTCAATTTGAGGAACAAATGGTTGAAGATGTTTTTTTCTCCCAATATGCTTGAATAGCTGGCAGCAAATGGCAGGGAATATGCTTTTTAAATAGAATTTTTAACCAAGAAGCAAGACATGATGGATAGGGAAGAGTTTTGTTTGAATTTGCTCAATCTACCTTATGGCCTTCCATAAATTCTAGTTCAGTTCTAGTTGATAATCCTTGAAGCTGGTGTCCAACACAACAGAGACACAGATTTAAATTTAACATTGCTACAATCCTAGAAGCAGTTCCATTGAGTCAAAGGTCTAAGTAGAACTGCACTATCATAGGCTTACCGTTCAAAATGAGACTATTGGCTATGACGTTCTGGTTGGCTGAATGGGGAAGTTAAATTATTTGGTCATATTTATCTATTTAAGGTGTGTCCAACTTGCAGCTTGTGGGCTCCATGTGGCTCTGGACAGTTGGTAATGCAACCCTACGACTTTGTGATAAAAATATAAAAATTACAAAGTTTGTTATTTATATACATTAACTATATTATATATTTTATATGTAACCCAAGATAATTCCCCTGTACTCAATGCAGCCCAGGCAAGCCAAAAGATTGGACACGCCTAACCTATCACGGAGCACAACAAGTCCAGTATAATACTATATTATTCCTTTCTCTTTCTTTACCACCGACATAGTAATGAAAGGAACACATAAGTTGATCCTACATAATTGCAAATTTTTCCTATGTACCTTTTCTCTGACATAAAACAGAGCAGAATCAGAAAAATGGGAATGCCAATTTACACTGCCTTCCCCCACACCACCATCCATGCAATAAAGATAAAAGCATTATGCTGCTCTGTAATTATAGGGCCTCAAAGAAGAAAGTTTTATAATGGCCATTTTCAGAATCTCCACTTTTAAAACCCATGGCACAAAATGAAAGAACATGTTTCTAAACAACGCTGAGCTTTTAATTCTCCTTCCTTGTAGGAGGAAAGAACTTATTTCAGCATTGTGCTGAAGTGGTTGATAGATACAAACATTTGGAACAACTGTAAACATTGTTGCTGCTCCCACCGAGAGACAGATATAAGATCTCTATGCTGTACATTTATATTTCAGACTTATTTCAGAAGTATTTCCAAACAGCAGAACAGCTGTGATTTGTCTAATGTGGCTGGCTTACGAACCTCAAAAGCTACTTTCCAGTTAGGCAAGGAGTGTGCCTCTGAACACATTTCAGTTATCCCAAAGGGCTTTTCTTACTCTGTTCTGGTTTGAATACAGGTAAGTCCTCATTTAATGACCAAGGCTCAGTGACCGTCTGAAGTTACAATGGCATTGAATAAATGATGCTTAATGAGTAGTCCTCAAAATTATGGCCATGTTCATATGATTGCAATCTGGATGCTTGGCAACTGACTTGCACTTACGGCAGTTGCAACATCCCAAAATGACGTGGTTACCATTTGCAACCTTCCCTGTCGACTTTCTACAAGCAAAGTAATTGTGGAAGGTCTTAAGACTCTCCAGTAAGACTCTCACAATCTCCCCCATCTCGCAGCGGGCATCTTGGCCCTGCGATACTCACACCACCCCTCACTGGCCAACTACACACTCACATCTACCTGGCAGCAGTATACCCCTTGTCCCTGCTACACTCACAATGCATCTTGCGGGGCCTCTGCACACCCTCCTTCACCCAGAGGCAACCCCTCACCTGCCTGGCAGCCTGCTTGTGAGTCACCTGGGACTCACTTAATGATGACAATGGGGACTGCCAGAATTCCTGTCCCTAAGCAAGGTGGGCATGTGACATCACACTTATAACTGCATCGTATGTCAAATTCCAGTCCCAATTGTTGTCATTAACTGAAGTCTATCTGCATTCAGAATTAACAAGGTAATCAATATCCTGACAGTTTTTAAGGTTTGTTTCCTATATGGTTCCCTAAGATAGGTAGTAGTTCAATATAACTGTTAAGGTGAAACAACAATTGTGAAAACTTTTGAAGTTAATATAAAACTAGTAGTGCTTTATTTTAAGATAATTATGGGGACATAATTAGAGAGGATTAAAAAGTCTGTTTATATACTAATATTAATCTCTTCTATATAATTATCTTCCAAAGCATTTGTTTATTGTAATGTTGGTAGGATATTTTTTTAAATCAAGGGTGCAAGTGTATCATTTGATATTGAAACTAAGGAAAACCACAATTTCTTTCAGCCTCCCTACATTATTTAAACTAACTTGGAGAATTTCATCTTCATTCTGCAATATTATCAGGAGTTTCATAACTCTGATAATCGTGAGATTTTTCCATGTAGGACGCTGGTGTGAAAAAAAAAATCAACCAGAAAAACAAGGTAGATTTGATTTTCTGGAAAGGAATATGTCTGGTGCTGGGATGTTCCCAGAGCGTGGTCAAAAACGTGACAACCCTGATGGTGCAATATATCAGACAATATATTACTGTAGCCATTATCTTGACTTTTCTGACATTTGATTTATTTGCCTGCACGCATCAGAAGGCAACTTTTCTCGATCCTTAAGAAAGATGGAGCCCACTAAAAGTATAATTTGATATTTGAAATAAGTAAATCAGTAACTTTCATCCAAGGCAGCAAAACTAATCAGTGAAGAGTTGCTTTAATATTTCAGGTTTTCCCACAGGGTCCTGATTAGAACTACTGACTTTAACAAAGTAGGAGGGGAGGAAATATCAATATTGGATGCAGTGAGATGGCAGTGATGGCGGTGAAGATGAATATTCTGCCTTTTGGACATTTCATTGTGGCTTAAAAGGCCCTCTTGTCATAGTTGGATCACTTTTTTTTAGACTATGTGTGACTTTACCCTGCTGCAAATGCAAATTAGTCTGTAAGGGTGGTTAATGGATTCTAATGGTTTTCTGAGGACTCTGGATGATTTCTAACTGATGCGTCTGGCATATCTTTTGAAGCTCTAATGGTCTCTTCTATAAGAAAGATCAGTTGAATGACTTGAGGTGGCTATTCTAAGTTTCCCCTTTGGTGGAGTAGGATACCTGAGCTCCTAAAATGTAAACAATGAAGAAGCAGGAAGACTACTGTAATACAAGTACAGGAAAGCCCCTAAAAACAGCCCCCCCCCCCGAGAATTCATTGGAGGACTTACCTTGCTAAAGATGGAAAAATTCATTGCATATACTCCATCACTGCATCTTTCAGTCCAACAGAGCTTTTCCTGTCTGGGGAATCTTACTTTTTAATCTGACCATTGTGGAAGCTTGAAGATACTTTAAGGAGCATGCTGTGGCAGACCTGCAGAAGAAGAGATGTTCGTTTTCATCATGGGTTGGGCAGGCAAATGCAAGTGTTTGGAGCCCTCTCTAGTCTGCTTATTTTCGATATCTTTCATTTGTTGATGTCTGGGGACGTTAGACCTTTGTTTAGACATTAAATCCAGAGACATCTTAGCCCAAGAGGTGAGTAAAACCGTACTAAAAGAGTAATTCTGATTTTTTTTTTAAAATGACCATGATTCTGAAGAAGCTGAGTTTGAATTTGAGTGGCATTTTACTTATTGCTAAAATCCTTTTCCTGGGTAAAATATAGGTTGGGAATTTCTGAGTGCAATTACAATCATGTTTCAGTCTTAAATTGCTACAAGAAAACAAATAATCTCCTCCCCGGCACCACCTTGCTCATTCTGTGGAATTAGTTTTATCAGAAGACAGGAGTCTTATAGTTCTTTTTTTTCTGAATGCTTAGCAACTTTCAATAGTACTGATTATGGCTATGATTGATCAAGATTATTTTCTTGATAAGTTGTCGAATTTGAGTAAGAAGCATTGTTCCAAGCCTGCTCTCTAGAATAGGCAACAACGGTAATTCATCATGTTAGTAGAACCACAAAGGGCCCAAGCTAAGCAGCAATTATGGTCTCGCAATCTGGGGATGAAGGATATGAATGTGAAACAGATTGGGAGGCCCCAGTTTGGTCAACTGAGCTTTCTGCACAGCTAGAATGGTGGCTAAAGTTCCTGCATATTATTTTTGTGCTGCAATGGACACATTACAGTATGAACTTTCTCAGTGGTGGGATACAATTTTTTTTTACTACCGGTTCTGTGGGCGTGGCTGGGGAAGGATACTGTAAAATCTCCCATCAGAGGTAGTGTTTGCTGGTTCTCCAAACTACTCAAAATTTCCGCTACCGGTTCTCCAGAATTGGTCAGAACCTGCTGAATACCACCTCTGGACCTTCTCAGAGTTTTCTCAGAGCCTCCTTTCTTCCAGAAAGTTCTGAGCTATAGAGTCTTCCAGCAGATACCCACTGTTGTATCCAGTTCATGAAAGATCTGGTTAGAATGCTCCAGAAGCTGTCAGGATCAAACAAGGGTAAATCTCAGTGATGAGACTTAATTACTGTTGCCCTGAAATAGAAGCATTGCTCCACACTGACTCCTGACCATCCTGCTTGGTCTACCTCTATGCAAGGTGGCTCCTGATTCAGCTACTGTAGTTTTATATGGGCCCAGTTACTGCTAAACTCATTGCCGAGATTGCACTGGTGAGACAAGCTCAACGTTTCTGCAGTACACCCTAACATACTGGAGGAAAGACTGGGGAGCTGCCCTTGCTGAAAAGAACTCTATGTGCCATTGTTTCTCAGACCAGGAAGACAGAATGTCTGCCTAAGTGAGATCTTCTGTTGTCTGAGCTCCAGGTATTGTATCTTAAATAATCCTCTTAGTCCCTGCCTTAATGATAGCCGCTGAGGAACTGAGGGGCTTCTTTTCCAGGTGAGTTGGTGTCTGTCCTTCTCAGAAGCTTTGCAGACCAATTTAGCAACAGCTTTGCGTGAAATGGATCAAACCGGTTAGATGACACCTTGAGTGGCTAGGTTCTGCTTCTCCATAGCGCGTAACTTCTGGACGGTCTTGGTTTGGAGTCTTTTATGACTCCATTCTTTTTCTCATGTTGTGTCCAAGAAATTCCTGAGCACGTTCATCACAGGTTTGGCTTATATAGTACTTCTAAACTTGTAGTAGAATATTAATGCAAGACCAATTTAAAGATTAAGTGAAAATGGAACCTAGAAACCATGAAATTTCTCCTCAGTGGATAGGATCTGGGCAAGTCATCTGGGTGTAGTTATCCTAAACATAGTCCTATATACCGCTATTTTGTATTTAGAGTGAAAAAAATATTAATTAGTATATGCATATTGTATGCAAATATACATTTGGATTTTGATATGTCTTGACTATCTTTGAAGAATAGATGATTCAGATAAGCTGTGCGCATATTTAGAGAGTTTGAAAATTCTCAAGATTTATGGATATTTTTTTGCCCCGTTTAAATGTTGTATTAGTTATAAAGTGACAAAAATGCAAGCTTTTAAAAAAATAATAATGAAAGGTTACGAGAGGAGTGATAGTCCAGCATCTGTGTATTTATAAAATATTTTTGTTTCCTTCCAAAGCATGAAGTTTTCAGAACATTTTAACCGCAGCTTGTAAGTAGAGGGGAGTTGTAGACCTTCATGCCAAAAATTAACCATCTTTTCAAAATGCTTTAGAGCACATAATCTTTGCTTCTAGTCAAACAATCAACGTATATGTACCTGAAGACAGAAAGAGAGCTCACCTCCTTTTATATTCCAAAGAGAAATGACAGGAAGAGGATTAATAGAAGAGAATAAAGGATTAAAAACAATTAGCCTTCCTTTCTCCATCTCTTACTTCTGGTCCTCATTTACAAACCAACAGTTCTGTTCACCAGATGACTGCCTGCATTTCACCACAGCAAAACCCACTTTATGTTTTGATGGTATTTCAGATGATCACATCAATGACTAAAATTCCAGGCCGTTAAGATTACACACTTCTTCCATTGTTTCCACATGATTTCTTTAATAGAAGAGGCTTTATTCCATTCCCATAAACTTCAGGGAGAGGTTGATAGGTCTCTCATTTCATACCGTATGGTCTAGTGAGCTGATTTTTTCTCTTTCATTTAGAGAACAGAACAAAAATTTGGACTACTGTATAGTGACTGGATATGTCCTTACCTGCATTTTTCTTGAAAAATATATAATTACTCTAGGGCGGTGGCTGTGACTTCAACTGTGGACTTCAACTCCCAGAATTCATGAGCCAGCCATGCTGGATCAGGAATTCTGGGTGTTGAAGTCCACAGGCCATAAATAGGCCCAATTCCCCACCCTTGTTCTAGGGCACAGTTGTCAAATTTGCCACATCACATTGTTGTCATGTGACATTTCATGATGTTTTTCCCTTTCACGGAGCTGGGGTGGGCATGGCCTGCAATGACACCCCCGGTTTGCCGGCCACCAGTTTGAATCTAGGGTTTCAAATTCTCTAACTAAAACTTCCAAGAAATTAAATAGAAATAGTATAGATTATACTAACATAACTTCATTTCTTTTGTACTCTTCATTTTAGATATTTCTTGGCTGTAGGTGAAATAGAGAACCCCATGGTTTATTATTTATTTATTTTATTTATTACATTTATTTGCCACCCACCTCCTCATAGCCAACTCTTGGAGGTTTACAACATTAAACATGATTACACTTCTAATAAACACAATTAGATTTTACCATACAAAGTCACTGCTAACTGCATAAATAATTCTCTCTGAAAGCCTCTTTAGAAAGAATAGTATTCCCTGAGGTGTATTTTATTCATGTATGGGATAAATGTTGTGGATTGTAATCAAGGATTAAAATATATGTTTGTACATTTTACACCAAAGTAAGGCTTTTGGTGACCGTGGATCAACCACCCTCCTGTAGGATGATCAACTTTTATAGCGCTACTCAACAGTACTAAATGTCATAAACAGGCTTCATATATTAAGGACAAATGCACAATAGACTTTATCAAGGAAAAAAGGAAAATGTGGGTGAACAGTTGATTTTAGACGCATCAACAATCTAAATAACAGAAATCATGGGCATTCATTACAAGCCAGTATAATACTTCATGGACCATGATAAATGACATGAGTATGTAGTATGCAAATTGCTTTATTAGTATCATTTACATGATCCCAATCCCATTGTGTACAGACATACTACAAAGATAGTAAATGTTATAGTACTAAAGAGAAATACAAGAAGAGGTTCAACCTCCCTTCATATCTATCACCTTCATGAGTGGGCATTATGAAGCACTGAATGATAAATATGTAGGTGGTTGGAATAAATTGACATTAAAAAAATATAGATGAAATTCACCATGAAGGAATAGACAAAACCAAGGGACCACTTTTTAAAATTTTTATTTATTTATTTTTTATTTATTTGATTTGTCAATCGCTTACAAAATAATAGGTATAAGTATAAACATGAGTAAGAATACAGAAAATAGGTACAATTAAATAGGGACAATAGGATAGGGACGGGAGGCATGATGGTGCACTTATGCACACCCCTTACAGACCTCTTAGGAATGGGGTGAGGTCAATGGAAATGCTCCCTAATTCACAATGTAACCATGGTTTTTCTTTTTTCTTCTATTTTATTCCAAATGGTACTGGACTGAGAATGTCAACCAGGGTTTTCATATGTTCAAAATGTGTCAGTAAAATATAGTATTTATTGGTATAATTGGAAAATATGAAGTGGGCTGCATATTTTGAAAGGAAAATATAAGTAGTCATGCAATGTGGTTGTGTACTAGAAACCATGCAACCCCAAAAACATGCCCTGGATCTGAACCTAATTCCAACATTTTGCTTGCTATCTTTATATCTGCTGTAACAAATTATTGCTGCGAGTTTGCTTCATGGTTTTCTTTACATTAACTGAGTTTTCTATAATGCGTACAACTGTAATCTTCCTGATATTGGCATCAAGACATTATTACTATTGCTTTTATTTCACATGTTGAAATGCTCAACTAGACATAGTTTCAGAAAGTTTTATCACATCAGTATAAGAGAAGGAGAATCCAGTCAAAATCTAACTACCCTCTTGGGGTGTGTCTTTGCCTTAATCTTGGTTATTAATCATGTTTACTGAGTTAAATTAATCTTCTTTAAAAATACATGTTTTACTTTTTTAAACTAAGGCATTTGTTTTGCTTCTTTTTCCTAATTTTTGAGTGTCTTTTATTTTCAGCTCTTCCATTTTAGCACACCAGTCTTTGCAACTGTTGCAAGTTAAAGGGAAAATAGTAAAAATATTTGTGTTGACTTCAGAATGCTGCAGATTAAAAGCAGATGCATTCTCTAAGCATGTGTTTTAACTTTCATTGATGTGCTCTGCAGAGCAGTCTCTAGGCCAGGAAGAAATTGTGTTTGCTAATTGTGGGCAGTTGGACAGATGGGGAGCTAAAAATAATATTTTTATGTTTTATTACTATAAATTATTTTATTTCTTCTCTCAAACAGGTCTGGTGAATTTCACGTACTGGTTTTATGCACACGCTTTCCAACAAAGTTGTCATCAAGAGTGGAGTTCCTAATTGAATTTAACTAATTGATAGTATCTATTTTCATAGTGCTTTTTTTAAATGGTAACTGAAAGAAAATGATTGTAAAAATAGCACTGAATTATGTATTTATCATTCTTAATCAAGTTCATGGGAGTAGATGCATTCATAATTTCACCATGGTTTCACAATCTTGTTTTACTTAATTATATTATAATTCATAAATTTACCTGCTTCTGTCCTCAGGAAGGTATCTGTGCAAATTAGACCTTAAAAGTGAATATAACCGCTTGCCCCTTACTCAAGTTTTAGTTAACTCATCCAGTGGTGGAAATGTCTTTAGACATCAACCTTATGCATGTGCTTCCAAACTGATAAAAGGCGAATAAATTGAAAAAGCTGTATTTATTACAGTTAAAAAGCTGTATTTATTACTAGGAGGCGTGCATAAGCGCACCAATGTGCCTACCGTCCCTCTCCTATTGTTTCTTTTATTTTTTTTCTTATATGTATCCATGTATTTATAACTGTGTTTTTACTTATACCTACTATCTTGTAAGCAATTGACAAAAAATGAATAAATAAAATAAATAAATATTAAACTTAAACTGAATATAACATCTAAGCGAGTGACATGGGTATTTTCAGGATTTTTTTTCCATTTCCATTTTTATTATGATTTTGAAATTAAATACAAATAATCACACAGAAAAAAAAAGGAAAAGTGGCTATTGATATACAAAAGAATAAATAAATAAATACACTACAATATTAGAAAACAACTTGATTATAAATAACAGGTAGTCCTCGCTTATCAGCTGCTTCATTTAGCAACTGTTTGAAGTTATTATGGTGCTGAAAAAGTATGTTTATAAGTAGTCCTTGAATCTGTGTCCATTGCAGCATTCCTTGGTTATGTGGTTGTGATTTAGGTGCTTCACAGATGGAACTCATTTACAACAGTCACTGTGTCCCACAATCCCATGATCACTGCTTGCAACTTTCAGAGCCTGTTTCCCGCAAGCAGTCAATGGTGAAGCCAGAGGAAGTTGCAAGTTGCAGTCATTTGCATCTCACTTAATGACTCATATTGATTCACTTAATGACCACAGCAGCAGTCCAGTGAAGTCATGAAACATTTCACTTTACATCCAGTAGTCCCAATAAGTCAATAAGTGAGGACTACCTATATACTATTCTCTCCTTTTGTACCCTCAACTGATCATTCAAATATTTCTGATTTGTTTCTGATTTCTACTTGAATCCTTTCATCTAGTTTGTGTTTCTCCCTTTAGAAACCATACTCTAAATATCTGAGTTGAGGTGTTCACAGGATTGGAGGTTTTCATTGAAACAGTGGAAGGACCTTTATGCTGCCTTGATACAAGTCAGCCCATCTGTACATGCTTGCAATGCCACAACACACAAGCATAGCAATGCCACAACACACAAGCTCAGGCATAGCCTTTAATAATTCACAAATCCATCTGCAAAATAGGAGGATTTTGCAAATGGAGTAAAATTTGAAAGGAGGCCAAAGTTAGCCTCAAATTAAGTCAATGTTTACATTAATCCTTGTGATGTAGATTTTCTACCCTGTGTGTTTATCAATAAAATATAGTATTAAATCTACGGTGACCAAAGTTTCTAGGGAAAAATAAAGAACAACTTGAAAAAGGGACAAATCTGAAAGAGATTCATCAGGATAAAAAAATTAACTGTTTAACTTTGCTTTACAATGGAAATTTTAAGAGGAAAACTAAGAAAAGCTTTCCAAAAATGCATATTCTAATAAAAATATCTAAAATAGTATTTGTGTGTAATTTAAAAAAAGTCAATTACCATATTTTTAATATGAATGTGAAAAACTATGCATTAAGTACCAAATTAAAAGACAAAAGTAAAACTTTCAAAAATAAATCTAAAGGACAGCTCTCTATAATAAAAGATGTATTTTCACTGTAATTATATCTGAATTCTAGTTATAAGATCTTGGCAATAGGGAATACATTAGCTACATTTGATGTCGTACATTAGATATATACAAAATCCAACAAACCATGATAGTTCATAGAATCATGTAAACCAAACTACTTTAGAATAACATAGTTTGTGGTTATAATTAGTCACCTTCCAAGGGCTTTGTCTACAAATGCAAATCTTTAAATATTTGAAATAAATACAGTAAAACTTAGGCCGTGTAAACATTTTAAGAGCCCCAGGTTTCTAACACTCTTTCCATGGAAATATTCCAGGTAGATTTTTTTTCCTCCTACATTTTAATGGAAATGAAACCAAACAATAATCTATCCTTCACCAACTCCTCCTGGTTTTAAATATAAAGTGTGACATTATTTTAGCTTTTCTGTAATGTGGAACATTTATTTCAAGATTTATGCTTCAATATTTTCCAATAGGCTAATCTTTTAATTCTTTTGAAATGCATTTTCCACATTCTTAATTGTGTGCTAAACATAATATTTAAAATCAAGCCATCACTGAACTCTCCCCCTCGATCCTCCACAAATGGGCTCAGGAGTGGTGGTGGGGAAACACTGGCAGAAATCCACCATTCACCAAGCCTGTAAACAGCTTTTGCTCAAGCTGGCAACAGGGTCGTGGTTTTCATTGTGGGTTTTCCCCTCAGCATCCCTCTCCCACTGAAACTAACCCTTGTGCCAACCGCCATATTTTTATTTTTCTTCTATTTTTTTTCCTTTAAAAAAAAAAAGTTAAATGCATTGGCACGCAGCAACTACAGTGCCACCGTTGATATTTATTTAAAAAAAAAAAAACCCGTCTCTGAGCCACGGAAATAAGAGGAGGAGGAAGAGGAGGCTCTCCCGTTGGCTTTTTTTTTTTTTTTTTTTTGCCGCCCGGTGAGTAGCGTGAAATAAAACTCAAGGCGCGTTTAATTAAGCGGAGAGTTCTCTTTGAGAGGCCGCCGCTGCTCTTCCAGATAGAGAAGCGCGTCCCGGCTGGTCCAGCAGGGGGCGCGGGTGGGTCGATCAGGGCGGACTGGCCGGCCCCCTTCCAGGCGGCGGGGCTGCCTTGGCTCGGGATGGGGCGGTCTGGAGCGGAGCTTCGACAAAGTGACAAGCCAGGAGCGAGGGAGGCCAGCGAAGGCAGCCTACCGCCTGCCCGGAGGCCAGTTTCACAGCCCGGCGAGGAGAAGGAGGGGAGAGAGAGGACGGGCGAACGAAAGCCCGTTTCAGCCACCGGGCTCGGGATTCCTGGATGTTGGAGTAAGCGAGGAGGACGAGGAGCCGGCTCAGGAATGTTGCGGCGACTCCATCCGGGCAGCTGGAAAAGGAGCCCTTTCCTGCTCCAACTGCTCCTGTGGCTGCACACCCGGAGCCTGGCCGAACCCGCCGCTCCAGGTAAGCCAAACCAAGCCCAGCCCAGCCCGCCCAGCGGTTGAAGATGCCCCGGCGGAGAAGGCTCCGCTTCTGCTGGACTGAGAGCGGCCCGAGCTTCCCTGCCCTTCTTTCCCGATCGGAGTTCGGGCGCCTCGTCCGAGGATGCAACCGACGGGATTCGTTTCTTGGTGGGGTGGGGGTTAAAAAGGAGACTTTTCTGGGTGGGGTGGGGTGTGTGTGTGTGTGTGTGTGTGGCACTCGATGGGCATTGCCCCTTCGGCCTTGGAGCGACTGAACGCCAGATAACCGTGTTGCACGCAGAGGTGTGTGTGTGTGTGTGTGAGCGTTTGAGTTGCGTGTCTACTAAGACTGTCCGGTTCTGGAGCTCAAGCCTAGTTGGAGACTGGATTCAGTCTTCCCTGGGATGCTAAGAGGGGTCGAGAGTGTCAAGCGCACGTGAGAAAAGGTAGAACATCTCTGAACACATGCAGGGTTTATTTATTTATTTATTTATTTAGCAGCCGGAGGAGGTTTGCAAACGACGAGTTCCACACAAGGGATTAACTGGCATAGCATTTAGGGCCTTCATTTGATCGTGGTTTGTGCCTTCCTCCCTTCTTCGTAACGAAGGCTACCAACTTCGCATGAATAACCCCTCGGGATGTCGCATAAGGCTCCAATCAGTTCCGGTCCCCTGCTTTTCTCCCCTCCGGTACTTGTTGGCCGAACGCGGCAGCCGTGGCCCGATGCTGGGCTTGCAACGAGCGAGGTTTCCATATCCCCAAACCGCCCTGCCCTCCGCGCCTTTTTTTTTTGGCCTTGAAAGCCTCCTTTCCCCAGCCCTCGAGCCGCCTAGAGTCAAACGTGCTCCGCTGTAAGGCGAAAATACTCTGCACGTGCCCAGAGCAAGCCTGCCCGGCAGCGACGTTGCAGCCCCTCGGATGATAGCTGAACACTTATTTAATTTAATTTAATTTAATTATTTGTCAAAAACTTACAATACAATACAAATGAGAATAAACATAAGTTTAAATATAAGAAATAGGAATTAATAATTGGGGACAGTAGGACAGGGACGGTAGGCACGATTGTGCGCTTATGCACGCCCCTTACAGCTTACTTAGCTGAGCGCCGGCGGGAAAATTCAAGGATTGGGAAGGGCGTCGGGAGTTGGGTCTATTTTGCCCCCTCGGCTCCTCTTTAGGATCCCCTCAGCTTTTCCCTGCCTTTTTTATGCTGCAGGAGTCCTCAGTTCCTCTTCATCCTCGTCCTTTTTTACCGAGGTCTTGCACTGAACCAAATTGGAAGTGGAAGCTTCAATCGGAGCAAACCAAGATTTCAAACTTGTTTTCTTGCTAGCTGTCCTCCCAAAGTGCCGGAGAGTTTGCAAAGATCTTGGGGGCAGGGGGAGCTTTTAGGGTAATTCTGGGTACCCAGAGGTGGGGGTTGTGGATTCCTAAATATCACCTGGATTTACGCCTTTAAAAATCAAAACGACACCTGGCAACGTTCTGCTAATTAGTCTAGTCTAGTCCTTGTTACTTATCCCTGGGAGACTCCGTCTTTTTGCTGTTTTTCCCCTTCAGCTTGGGCTGAAGCAGAATGAAAAAGGCAGATGAGATGGCCTGTTGGATTCAGTTCAATTAAAGGGGTGGGAAAACTTGGTTAGAAGGGATGGAGTTGGGGAAATGTTCTGAAGTTTGACAAAGTTAGAGGAAACTTAAACTGGTTCCCCTGGTAGATTGTGGCGGAGTAAATTGCTTTTGGGTGGTGCAGGTCTTGAGAGGTGACACAAAGAAACCTGGAAGCACAAGTGTGTTGGCACCACAATAAAGGAAAGGGAAAGTGTATACTTCAGAATGATACTAGACAGGAATTTTTGACATCAGATTTTGTTGGAGATTACTGTACACGGAAGAGCCAAAATCAGACTCATTACATTCAGAAAGATTTACTGCCAGAAAATGTTCACAGGACTGCGTAGAGGCCTATGCCTCAATTCAAGGTAACCTAAGAATAACATTGCATGGGGCTGAACTGTATTGGGTCTGGGTGAGAGGTTATTTGGAGCTACACGTAAACTGCTCCCGCTCCACTTCGTAAATTGGAAAAAAAAAAACAACCCAAAAGTTTACACATTTGTATTAGTGAAAAACAACTTGGATCCAAAAAGAACTGAAGGTGTTTCTTTTTGCTTAGTTCATGCCCAACAGAGAATGGGCCTTACTTTTTGTTTTTATAAAAATGTAAAAGTTTCGGACTGACTTACATGGGGGAACTGTTTGGATCTTAAATCATTTGGGGTTTAGAAGATAAGCTTTAAAAATTGTTATCAGTGAATAAGCAGCAGTGCAAGAAGCAGCAGATTTTAAAATAATCTACGCTGCTTAATATTCTGGAAATCGTATCTTAGAGGTAGTTGAGGCTTCCAAGTTGTTTTAAAAAGAAAACCCACACATAGAGTTTAAGATTAAAAACAGAAGAAATAAAACCAACACCTAAAAAAGGAAAACACTGATTCCAAATATTAAAATGAATGAAAACATGACATACTGAAATACTAGGAGACGGGTAACCCCCCCCCCCAAAAAAAACCTTCTAAATATACAGTACTTATTTCTTCAATGGATATGCAAAATTTAAAAGATGAGGACTCTCTTATTTGTTTCCCTCATAGTTTAGTTCATTTTCTGAGATTGTAAGTGTTGGCAAGTTGCTTTGGGTGAAGGTTTTTCAAGTAACCGTTGTCACCCCAATTAAAATGGGGAAGATAATTTGAACTGTGGACTCTAGAAGTCACAAGCTGAAGCTTGGAATTCTCTTCAAAGACATCCATCCTGTTGAGCACCTTATAGTAGACAATCTTAGATATCAGTTCCACGTAAATAACAAGCAGTTTGGTGTCTAATAATGAAGCTGGATTAACAAGCATCTTTATACTTACTGCATGCTTGCTTTTTGAGTGAGAAAGGGAGTTAAATCACATCCTAAATTAAAACTGAGTCTTCATGTATTTGGTCAAGTTTAACTTTGTCTTGCCTACAGCAGACCATGTTCATGATGTCATAGCTTAAATATTAATATTGTTAATATACTTCAACCATTCTGCTTCAGCTACAATTACTGGTGCAACTTTGTGTCTTGGAGAGTATCTGGCCAATGTGTACATACATTGCTAGATTAATACATACTTACTCTTTGGCTGAAGTGTGTGAGTTGATTTAAATCTAAGGTAGTTAATGTGTTAATACTCTGCTGTTTACAGATACAAAATATTCATTGGGTAAAGTGATGCTAGGGAACTAGCATCTATAATTATAAAGTATTAGATTAGGGCTGGATTTTATTCTGGGATAAATTTCATCAAATCAGAGTATCAGTTGTTAATCCAGAGGATTGCTATAAGGGAGATAAAGCAAATATGATAAATATGTTGCACCTGAAAATCATTCTCTTTTATATTCTGTAAAACAGTGTGAAGTAGGTAAGGTTGAAAAAGGTACATTGTTCAAGGTTACATAGCTGTATTAATGTAAAATAAAATTCAAGGCCATCCCTGTTGTAATAGTGCCAGTTATTTGTAAAGTGGATATATTCAAGAGAAAGACTTGGACAGTTTGCCCTCAAGATTCTGTCTGAGTGTAAATATGATTTGGGTTTCCTGTACTGTACAGAAATCATATATTTTCATTGTTCAGCAATACTGAATAAAACCTATATCCTTGGGAAAAGATATATCTATTATGGAGGAGCTATTGTAAAAAGGACTTTAATATGATTATCATGTTATGATTTCTGATGTGAAAGAATGGTAGAATATAATAGAATTCTTTATTGGCCAAGTGTGATTGGACACACAAGGAATTTGTCTTGGTGCATATGCTTTCAGTGTACATAAAAGAAATAAAAATCATAAGGATACAAGCAACAAAGTTACAGTCATACAGTCTTCAACAAAGCAACAAAGTTACAGTCATAAGTGGGAGGAAATAGGTGAAAAGAAGTATGGGAAGATTAATAGTAATTGTAATACAGACTTAATAAATAGTTTGACAGTGCTGATGGAAAATATTACTTTAGTGTGACACAATCTGTGGTGCAGCAAAAAATAAATGCTAAAATGGCTTTAACTTTCTTCGGTGAAACCTTTAACGTATAATTTTATAGGTTGGTGGTTTAAACATTTAATATTTAAATAATGTCCTGCTGAATTTTTGCAGTTCAGATCATTGCTTTTTTGCAAAGTGCTGTAAGTGGCTGTCTGATAAAAGAAATGTGAGAAAATTGTCCAGTGTTTCTAAATATTTCTGCATATTTTTTTTAGTATTTAAAGTGAGTCACATCTAATTTACCTGTTTAAAAAAATTCAGACATTCTTGTTCCACAGAAAATTACTTCAGCATTAGGAGAATCTAGTGTTTTGAATAAATACATGTGGAAACCTGTATTATCAAAATAATTTCCATATAGCAAAAAATTAAATTTGCTTTTTTCAAAAATTAAATTCTCAAGCTTCTGTGGCAGTTGAAATCTCAGGTCTTGACAGATTGAAATTTCCATTCCTAAAGTTACTCGCATATCACTAAGGTTATATGTAAATCCTCCATCCATCCATTATTATTAGGGATTATTATTATTCTATATAAATTAGTGACTGCAGTCACAGTTCATTTTAAACCATGTTTTATTTACTTATTTGATTAAGCCACTGTTACCTGGGTTCTCACAATGCACAGAGTTATAAGTTGTGGTTGACGAATCACAGTTCTGTATTCATGCTGCAAAGCCACAAGCAAACAAACCATTGCATAATTCAGCCTGTTACTTTGAGTTCCTGAGTTCCTCTAAGACAGCATTAAATTGTAGGCCATCTATTGAGGATAACTCCCAGTCTCACTTTTTGGTCTCTTAGCTTCACAACTTCAATGATTCACTTAACAACTGTGGCAAGAAAGGTTGTAACATGAGGCAAAACTCACTTAACGAATGTCTCACTTAACATAGAGAAACAAGCATTTCCATATTGCTCTGGTGGCTTCTCAAAATTTTTTTTGATCGCTGCAGAGGGGCAGCTAGTGAAGAAAAGACCTGATAAAGATCAGTGGTGGGATTCAATTTTTTTTTTACTACCGATTCTGTGAGCATGGCTTGGTGGGCGTGGCAGGGAAAAGATATTGTAAAATCTCCGGTCAAAGGTGGTATTTGCCGGTTCTCCAAACTACTCAAAATTTCCGCTACCAGTTCTCCAGAACTGGTCAGAACTTGCTGAATACCACCTCTGATAAAGATGGTTCACCGTAAAAGATGGGATGGGATGCTGGAGTTGTAGTTCTGCATTTCATCACTTTCTTGCTGCAGTGATGTAGAATATTTTAAAAACTATAGTCATATTAAATGTAACTTTTTTGGATTATAGTGAACTACAAGTTTACATGTTGCTGTATACTTAGCATCATATGAAGTAACCCTTGAAGTTAATAATAATTTATTAAATCTCTATTTCACCTGACTCGTAACAAAAACTCTTGGGCAGCTAGAAACATAGAAAACTGATGGCAGAAAAAGACCCTTTTGAGTTTGCTTGCTTTTTGTTTTCTTTTTAATTTATTTTAATTAATTATTTTATTTTAATTATTTTATTTTTTATTTTTAAATGCTGCACATGTATTTATCCAAGCAATGCATTTCAGTAAAATTAATAGAACTAGAAAATATTTCTATTTTCATTTATAAAGTATATCCCCTTTTTTGTGTAAAATCTTGTCTGATCCCTATTAAGTAAATATCTGTTTCAAAGCCTGGCAGGTATATTTGCATAATTTCTGTTACTGAGAAGTCTCCCAGTAACAACTTTTTATCTTAAGTCTTCTCCTTTGACCCATGTTGAAATATAAAGCCAATGCAATTAGTATTTCAATAGTTACAGCAATATAGATTGCATCTTTAAGTGTCTATTAATGGTGAAAATATAAAGCCCATTTCAACATGAGAAAAGTGGACTCAAATTTAAGAGTGTAAGACTGCAGTGGTAGACCAGATAAGCTTTTGATATGCTTTGTCACAAACCTTGATCTTTATTATTAGGAATGAATTATTTAAGGTTTATTTATTTATTCCATTTTTAGCTACCTTTCTGCCCCAAAATACTTAGTAAATCTTATCTTTGCATGCCATTCTAATGAATGTTGTTTGGACTGATTTATGCACTTGGGGAAAAGCGTGGGTAGCCTAAGTTAAATTTTCCCAAGAAAGAGCTAGACGTTTGAAGGTTACTTGTGAGTATATAAGCCTGAACAAAAAATGCTTTCCCTGAGGTGTGATATTGGATACTGTTCTGCAGAGACAACGAGAGAAATGCAATAACCATTTGAGACTGAAAATCTCACAGTTGAAAATGCTTCAAAACCCTTAACTAAAAGCAGGTGCTTGTTACACAGATGTTATCTTACATACCAGGAATATCTATAAAGCTGCTTCATGCAGAATAAAATAAATAGCTGTGTGTAAAATTGTTTAAATAAAAGCCCATCTCTTGTCACTCATCCTAGTGGTATCTTGTTTAAAAGAACTTAAGGTATAATATATGTGTTCATCTTTGTGGACCTATAAGAAAAAACTGTGTTGTTTCTAAAGGGATTATCCAAGCTACTTTCCTGAAAAATGTTTCTTAAAAAAACTTGGAAAACTCGTATTTAACATTAGTATTTTAAACATTATTTTAGAGTAGGACAATTTGCTTGTGAAAATAATGTTGTATACCCTAAGGTCATTTTTTAAAATATTCGGTCTTGGAAACAATTGAAATAGAATATGTTTATAATACTAAGGCTTGTTTGTTAGTAAAGAGTCAACCATTAAGCTTCTTAGGAATTTGTCTGATAAGCTGGATCTTCCATCGCAAGAATAGCTTGTAATTTATTAAAGTATATATCTGATGACTTATATTGTAATATAACTCCACATTATGCTTTTATTAATGGATCAGAATGCTCCAGTGCATCAATGATCTGTAGAAATACAGCATTCACTGGTTGTTGGGGAATAACAAGTGATAAACTCTGCTTTTGAGATAGTTTTGGTAATCTGTGGAGTTAATTGTAGTGAGTAACCCAAACTGTAATTGAAGGATTAAGAGTGTGCTACTGGTATTTAACGTGGCAAAAGTCCCTCATCTCCTCTTTTTAAAACAATATCAAAAACAGTGGTGGGGCATTTAGCAGGCCAAAAAAAAAAAAAAATGACAGGAAAGGAAGAAGTGTTCTTTTTTCTTTTTTTTTTGCCAGTCATTTTTTTTGGCACAAATCTCCTGGATGCTTTCCATTTAGCAATATTTATTAGGACAAATATATGCGCAAAGTTCCATATGGAGGAAAAATTCCAAACAAAATGAAAAAATGACTAATGCTAAAGACCCTTTTTGTTCTCCAGATATTTTGCCCCAAATCCTCCTTAATATGTATAGTTACGTTTTTCTTCTTTATGGCTCTTTTGTGCCTTTGAATGAATTTAATACGGATTGTCCAAATATTTCCAGAAAATTATTGTATTTGTGTCAAGAGGGGAACATAAACATAGAAATAGGTAGGAATTGTACTGTACTGAATGTAACTTTCACTTTTAGATTATTTTTTATATCTATCTTAGTAGTGTCCTGAATTTGTGTAGCGTGCAAAGGCAAGACATAAGTCTTAATCAGAAGAAAATTTTCAACTCAACCCCAAGCATCTGTGAAAGCTCAAGTTCAACTTGCATTGGTGTAATTTTCCTGTCTTGAAACCACATTGCCTTCCATAATATCCCAAAGTGAATTGCAGCTCATCCAGTTTTATACAGGCTGGTTGGTAGTATTATCTTACCTGTTTTCAAGTCATTTGAAATTGCATGATAGCTTACCTTATTTATATTCAAGTAGCTATGAAAATGAATGCTCTAGTCCAGTTCCATATTTCTGTGGGTGAACATCTGTGAAGAGATCCTTAATGCAAGAAGAACAAGAATATGCAAATGTTAACCTCTCCATGGAAAGGAGCAGAGATCATACAGGATACTTACCTTGTTTCACTCTTTAAATATCACTCAGTTTTATAAAAACTAAAATTGGTTGTTAATCTAGTCACTTCATTGGTGCTTCAGTCTACCAAGAGATCAATTGGAGTGTGCCAACCAGAATATTAATAGAATATTTAAGGCAATACAATTTATTTTCTGGACTATGCGAATCCAATATATCTGGGATTTCCAATTTAGCTTTTCAAAAGTGGATTGATAGAGTCCAAAAAATAAAAGGAAATATTCTCATGTTCTTCTGAATAACCGAATTAAAAAATGTTTGCCTGTGATAGACATGAAACTGAGTTGTACACATTTTTTTTTTTTTAAATATCCCTATGTGTAGTTTAGCTATTTTAAGGATTACACAGCTTCGGGTATAAACTAAAGCTCTGACAATCACAGGGCAGTGAGTCTTTATCTGAACTACATATTAATGTGTTACTTTGGGAAAATATTAAACATATAGAAGTCACCAGAAAAGGAAGAGCTATGTTCTTTAGATAAGTTTTCACGCATACATTTTTGGATTTATTTATTTATTTATTTATTTATTTGTCTAGTGAAATAAGCTGGGAAAGGCAGCTCTGTTTTATGGCCTTAGCGTTTGCATCAGAAAGCAATTCTTGTGGTGTCAAGCAGATTGTTTTTGTTTCCTGTTACTTTCATTCTCAAAGCTTGTGTTGTGACATCTTATACATTGGATAATAATTGGCTTAATAGAAGCCAGTCTGCGTGTTGCATTTTTATGCAAACACCAGTATATTATAGAATGGCTGATCATTAGAATGTCAGATGTTGCAAACATGGATAAATACTGGATGAATTAAAGTCTCACTGAGCAATCCCCATGGGTTGCATTCCTATCTTTTCTTCTCCTTTACGGTAGGCACTTGGAGATTTTCTGTGTGCTTGCTGATAAATTAGTTTGTCAGTATTCCTATATAGAATTGCTTTAAAATACTGTATCTTTCTGAAAGAAGGAAAGACACAGAGACAATATTAATGAACTTTGGTGGATGCTAAATGTAAAAAAATGGTAATACATTTAATCTGTAATCCATTAAGATTGGCTGAATTAATTTTAGGATCCATATTTGCAAGACATTATGTATCAAATATGTAATGATTGCGTGGCAGACAGTTTGACATACTGGTTAAAGCACCAGGTTAGAAACTGAGATACTGCGAATTCTTGTCCCACGTGAGACACAAATCAGTCCTAAGAAGCAGTCAATGGCAAACCACTTCTGAAAAACCTTGCCCAAAAAACTGCAGTTGCCAGGAGTTAACGCTGACTTTTGAAGGTGCACGTGCAGGCACATTCACACAAACAAAAGCTATACTTGTCTATTTTTGTGGTGGGAGAGAGTGGTGGATATTTTCTTCATTATCTCCTTTAGTGATAAAATAGCCATCCCCTTGAAATAGCTTATTTTTAAATAATACTGTTTACGATTTAGAAAATTTATATTTACATCACTGATTCTTATATTAGCAATGGATGATTTATAAATACAATTAAGACAGTCTTCCTGATGCCCTTTTTTCTTCATTGGGAAATGGCTCATATTTTATGTTCAGTTGTGGTTTTCTGGGATATCATTTTGAATTGCTATCGCGTTTTTAGATGATTTTATATATATAGAAGTGAAATACCACTCACGCGTCATCACAAAATCTCCAGAACCATAAAGCCTACAAATTTGGCATGTTCCCCTTGGCTCAGTAAGAAAGGATTTTTCGAAATGGCCATCTGAGCATTAGTATATATTATTATTAACATGCTCTGATGCTAATGAGTTCTACTCCCTCTCCCCACATGAAAAGAAATCTGTTCCAAATGCAAGACACAAGCCAAGGAGAGGAGTTTCAGTTTCAGTTTTAGTTTTGCAGCACCAAGCAGCAGTTGAGCTAACCATGCCCAGGCTCTTTGCTGTGTCCTTGCTCACGCAGCAAATACTGCTTCAGTTTCCAAACAGCCCTCAACTCTCTCATAGGATGATAGCCAGATGAATACCGATGGATGCTGGTAAGCAATTTTTTCCCCTTATTTTCCTCCCCAAAAACTAAGCCCGATTACAGTTTCATAGCAAAGCACGGGTATAGAACTAGTAGGTCATATAACTAGTATTCTGGATGCTTTTGCATTATTTCTTGTTTTAATTATCGTTTATTAGATTGATAGAACATCTAATCATATAGGCTTGCTGCAGTTAAACACAAAATTAGAAAATAGAAGAGAAAATAATTCTACAATTAAGGAGGACCGTTTCCTTTTTATATCAATGTGTCTTGCCCTGTCTTAGGGCACTAAAGTTGCAACCTGCATCACAAGTGATTATATATATATATATTTCTATATATATTGTATTTTTTGAAGAGGGGTGTGAAAACATCCAAGACTGAATATTTAAACTGTTCTTTTTTTATAATGTTACACTTACTTTTGATCAACTGCATTTGTTCAGCTGTTTTTAGGTAGCTATTATTCAAATCCAGTTAATAGGATACATTTTGTGACAAGTGTTCACGTAATGTTAGAAGATAGTTTCAGTGTTTTTGGAGCCAAATGAAATAAGATACTTTAAAATAAGCACTGCATTGTTCCAAAGAAGAAAGATTGTAACGGTGTGGGATCCCATTTTTAGTTATTGCCAAGTCTAGGAAGATGTTATTTGCTGTTGGTGCTGCTGTTTTTGGAATTACTTCAGATAATCCTATAGGATGATAAAAAGTCCTAAGGGTAACAGTCCTCGCTTTCTAAGTAAGGGGATTAAGTGTGTTTCTATTAAATGTAATTAGTTAAAAGGATCTACTTACATATGTTATTTGTCAAAGAGTTGTAAGAAACATTCATATCATTAAAAGTATGTAGATAAATGTTACATTGATGAAAGATTATTTTTACTTTATCTTTACATAAAATTTACCGCCTTTTGATGTAGAGGTAATGAAAAAGATACACCCATTCTTTTATTTCTTTATTTTTAAATAAATTTCTTTGTCTTTCATAGCAAAGATCTCCAAACTGGCTGGAAAAAAAACTAAAATCAAAAGGATTTTTAAAAAATTTATTTATTGTTTAGTAAACAGTACTGTTTACTAAATAAACTAAAAGCATATCAACTTGCATCTAGATAATAGTGACAACAAGGTGGTATTTAAATGCTGCCCATATTTAATTAATAACCATTTTGGCTTTGTCTTCTTTCATCAAAGAACAATAATAAAATCAAATATCCATATTCCTTATACAACATTATGTAATAAAGTCAAGTTTATTTTAGACAATAAAAAGTTGGGTTCAAAAGTTTCCAAAGTACTGTTCCAAAGTTTTTAAAGCACTCATTAGGGAAAATGTTTCCCATAGTATATACTCAAATAATACAGTAACATACCATATTTAGCTTAAATATCACAAATTTATATTTCAATATTAGAGAATATATTTAGCTCAGGTTTGAACGAAGTTACTTTTAATAGTGCATAAGCTTTATCACATTTATCAGAAAAGAAATGGTGCTCTGTACTTTCTTCTAACTTTATTCTTTAGAGGAAAACAAAAAGGGAAACTATTCGGAAGGGGTCTTTTGGGGGGGAGAGTTCAAGGAATTTACTCTTGTGAATAGGAAATGGTTGCTTTCTTTGGTTGTCTGTGTGGCCTTTCTATTTATATTGGCTTACTCATAATTTGTTCAGTAAAAAGATCCATTTTAGTCCAGAAAAATGTGTTTGTTGACTATAGCCCTTAAAATATTTCTGCATCCTATTTAGCTTTCATAGTTTTGTTCAAAGAAAATGTCCTATTATCTTTCAACATGATTAATATCATATCAGATGATATGTAGATAGTCCCTGTCTGAGACTATTTTACCCAGTGGTCCTAGATGACTTGGATTCAGTATTGAACATTATTGAATTGATTATTAATGTGTTTTTCCTTCAATTTAATTTGTCAGATTAAAAAAAGATATTTTGGTTAATAAACCATATGTGTGATTCTGTGAGAGAAGATAGGATCTCGAAATTGAAATTTTCTGATAAATTCTTCTAGTCAGTGCCTCTCTTTTGGCTTGCTTTTCTCCCCATAGCATTCAGTTTATAATTCCTGAATGCTAAAATAATTGTGAGAAATAGACATAGCCATCACTAGATTATGAAATATATTACTAATAATTTTCTAGTGATTTCTTTCTGTGTCAGTAGTGTGAGCCAACTGTCCTTAAATATCACATATTAAATATTAAATATATTATATTAAATATATTAAATATGAACTGTCCTTAAATATCACATTTCGGTTCTTACTATGATACAGAGCCCCTGATTATGATATCGAACATGCAAACACTACTAATATGGGTAGCATCCTGCCCACACGCTTTTATCTTTCTTGGTGACTTCAATCTATCTCATATTAACTGGACCCTTAACAAATGTACAACTGAACCCACACATGCAACCTTCTACAATGCAATAACAAATCTGGGACTAGAACAACTAGTAACCAACAACACTAGACTTAACAACAGCCTTGATCTCATCTTCTGCAATAGTTTGAATTCAATTTATGGAATACAAATTAAAGAACGCTTTTCCAACAGTGACCACAACATGATTGACTTTTGTCTCAACATATGTCCACACAAAAATCATCATAATGACGGAATCCCCAATTATAACTTCAAAAAAGGCAACTATGATCTTATAAACAACGATCTCTCATCCCTTGATTGGCAATTTCTATTCTCTGGATGCAATACTGTAGAAGACCATAACAACATATTTTTACTTGAAGTCAAACGAGTCATCAAACTATATGTACCATTAACAGCTTCCAAAACCACAAAAAACAAATTACCCATAACAATAAGGAAGCTTCAATCCAAAAAGAAATCACTTTGGCGGAAAAACAAATCTGGTCACGTTGCCAACTTCAAAAGCCAATACAAAAATGTATGCCACCAGATAAAAACTGAATGCACCAATTATCACATTAAACAAGAAGAAAACCTTCTATGCACCAATTCCACCCGTGCTTTCTACAATTTTGTAAACCACAAACTAAAAGACTCAAGGTCCATCCCACCCCTGAAAGGACCTAATGGTAAAGACTGTAACGAAAAACACTATTAAATCCAACCTCTTTAACACATTCTTTGGCTCAGTATTTGTAAACAGCAATGGATCATGCCCAGTATTTCCTAGTTGAACCACAGACAACTACAATGATCCAATACATATCGATTTTACAGAAGACAATGTTGAAAAAGCACTATGCAATCTAAAACCATCTCTATCTATTGGACCGGACGGAATATGTGCCTTTTCTTTAAAAAGCTACCCACTGCCATAGCTGAACCTCTAAGCATAATCTTTGAAAAATCTTTCAGGACCAGCTCCTTGCCTAATCTATGGTCACAAGCCGCGGTCATCCCCATCTTCAAAAAGGGAGACCCCAGCCTAGTTGAAAATTAAAGACCAATCTCCTTATGCTGCGTCACCTGTAAAGTCATAGAATCAATTATTAACCAATCCATCATCTTCCACTTAGAAACAAACAATCTACTCTCTAATAAACAATTTGGTTTCAAGAAAAAACTATCATGTAATCTGCAACTCTTACACTGCAAAAACATATGGACTACACAACTCGATCAGGGCAAAGCAATAGATGCAATCTACATAGACTTCTGTAAAGCCTTTGATTCAGTGGTACACGACAAACTACTCCTAAAACTAAAATCTTACGGATCTCTGGACACCTGCATAACTGGATAGAAGCATTCCTGTCAAACATACAACAAATGGTCAAAACTGGGAGCATCCTATCAAGTTCTGTACCTGTCAACAGTGGTGTCCCCCAAGGCAGTGTTCTAGGACCAACTCTTTTCATATTCTTCACAAATGACCTCTGTGACCATATCAAGTTGCTCTTGATGATGATATAAATGATGATGTCGCTGATGATGTAAAGCTATTCAACACCATAGACAATACTGCTACCCTTCAAAAAGACCTAGACTATGTATCAGAATAGTCAAACAAATGGCAACTTCAAATCTCAACAAATAAATTCTCTGTCCTACATATTGGCAAAAAAAATCTGAAAATAAAATACAGGCTGAATAGTCAAGACCTTGTTGATGATCCAAACTCAAGGATGTCAAGGATCTTGGAGTACTCATCTCTAATGATCTAAGTGCTAGAGCCCACTGTAACTACATAGCCAAAAAGGCATTAAGAGTTGTTAACCTAGCTTTTTCCTAGCTTTTTCTCTGGTAGTATTACACTAATAACTAGAGCATACAAAACATTTACTAGACCAATACTGCAATACAGCTCATCAGTCTGGAACCCACATTACATATCTGATATTAACACAGTTGAGAAAGTCCAGAAATATTTCACAAGAAGAGTTCTCCACTCCTCTACTCGTTGCAGAATACCTTATGCCACCAGACTCGAAATTCTAGACCTAGAAAACCTAGAACTATGCCGCCTTCGGTCTGATCTAAGAATAGAATAGTATATAAAATCATACATTGCAATTTCCTACCTGTCAATGAATACTTCAGCTTCAACCATAACAACACAAGAGCAAACAATAGATACAAACTCAAGGTTAATCGCACCAAACTTGATTGCAGCAAATACGACTTCAGCAACAGAGTGGTCAATGTCTGGAATACTCTACCTGACTCTGTGGTTTCTTCCCCAAACCCCAAAAACTTTAACCTTAGACTGTCTACTATTGACCCTTTCCTAAGAGGCCTGTAGGGGGCGTGCATAAGCGCACCAACGTGCCTACTGTCCCTGTCCTATTGTTTCTTTTATTTTTTATTTTTCTTATATGTATCCATGTATTCATAACTATGTTTTTACTTATACCTATTATCTTGTAAGCAATTGATAAAAATAAATAAATAAAATAAATAAATAAAATAAACTTCATTTAATATCTTGAAATTCTAAAGGCTTATTAGCTTAACTGTAGGGGATGATTTGGCTGAGCCAGAGAGCCAGGTCAAGTGCATTATTAGTTTGGAGTCACTACGCCCTCGTAAGAGATCCAGCCCCCAATGAAATCCATTAACTCTTATTTGCTGCCAATTTTCTTTGTCCATTAGTAGATCAGATTCCTGTATACAGATTGCATGAAATAAATGCATAGTGCTTTTGAACTCTATTCTGGCTCCTGATTTCCTGAGATTGGCATAAATTTATAATACATATTTTATTTTAAAGTGTATGTTAAAATATAAGCACAATTTGGCCATATTTTTCCACCATATCCCTCCACTAAGAGGCCACCCATTGCTGCAGATGTTGATATACTCTGCATGCTTCTCTGGCAGTAAGTTTGCTAAGAAGTTGCTGAGTTAATCAAACCATAGCAAACAGCAGTGCATTATTTTTAAAAAATCATTATAAATTGTAAATTAACATTTCTCCCAGTGTTTCCTCTCATCTTTCATATCTTATTTTTGTACAATGTATGCTTTGGATTGTTTTATTAGCTAAGTAAGTGTGACTTTTATTGTTGTGATATATATAAACGAGAGCTTTCATGCTAATAAAGTATATTTTGTGCGGTGATGGGTGAATAAAGGCAGTAATTTTATTCGCTTTCATCTTTTTCTGTAATATATCTGTCAATTGATGAATGTTGGTCTTCGGCCAGGATTTTATTTTATTTTTTGCTTTTGAAGTTTTGTTTCCTCTATGAGGAGTGAATAATTACTTGGTGTTATTACAGTAACATCTCTTTATATGTATCATGCCTACAGAAAAAAAAATGGTGCAATCTCTTGGAACAGGATTCAAAACTATTTTGTTAGTTGCCCCAGTCACTAATGAGTATATTTTCTCTTGCATTTCCAAAATAATTGGATATCGTTACTGCTTGTTTGTTTTGAGTCATGAACCTTTGGAAATCTAGACATTCTCAGTAACTCTAAAATACATTTCCCTGGTTTCTTTTTCCCATCCCTGAAAGTATTTGAAATCGAATAATATCAGAAAGCTAGCTTCCGGTTTGTCGGGCTTCGAGTGGCAGGATTTTGAGCGGTTGCGCGATCCTGCCGCGCTAGTCGTTTTTGGGGCTCCGACCCAGCCGGGTACGGAGCTAGGGCCACACCTGCAGGGGCAGCTGAAGGTAGGGGGATCCGGAGAAGGGTTTGGGGGTGCTGCAGACCCCTCCCTGGCCGGCAGAACCCCTTTTCCCAGGACGGTGCAGCGGCGAACCGTAATGGCCGCCACAAAGAAGCTGGCAGCCGGGTAAGAATGCGTGAGGAGGAAGTGGAGAAAGTGATTGAGAGGAGAAAGTTTTTCTTGGCTCCTAGGACTCTAAGACATATTTAATAAAATTCCTGAAAAGTATGACTTTCTGAATAATACCTGCCAGAAGAGGAAAAAAGCTGCTGCTTGAAGGTGCTGAAAGGATAGCTTTCCCTCTTTTCCTACGGAATAAATAACTGGATATTAAGAAACCTATTTTTTAGGTGGAAATTGGTTTTAAGCGATGAGTGGGAAGAGAGAGGATTAAAAGAAAATATTTGTATGCTAAGATTTGTTGGAGCAGATGCCTTAAGGATTTGAAGACTAGAATATATTGTAACAAGACTTTAAACAGATTTGGACTTTCTTTCTCTTTGATTGATATCACCCCAGAAGGAGAAAGTGAGAACTCTGCCTTGGTTTGGACTGATTGATAACTTTGGGACTGTTTTATCTTTTTTATTTTCTTTTGAATATTCTGGTTGTTGTAAGAAGAAAGAAGGAGAAAAGAAAAGAAAAGATTTATAATGGCTCTTTCTGTTGAGGAATTAAGAAATGGTGTGGAAGAAGCTTTCCTTTTCTTAGAAATGGCGCTTACTAATTATCAACAAAAATTACAACAGATGAAGACAGCAGAGGAACAAGAAAGAAAGGAAGGAGCCATCTTTAATGAATCTCAGAATTTGATCCAGAAAAAAAGAAGAGAGAAAGAAAAGAAAAGAAGAGAAAAGAAGAAAACTAAAGGATTTAAGGACTTAAGATCTAAAAAACATTTAAGAAAGGGAAAAATAAAGTGCAAAACCAATATGATGATTGTAAACAAAGGGGAAAAGAAATACGACAGAGAAGGGAAGCCGGTAAGGCAGAGGCTAGAAGAAGGGGGGTAGAAAGGTTTGTTGGGAAAAGAAAGAAAGGGAAAAGGTGGAGAAAAAGCTACAACGTTTTGAAATTAAATGGAAAAAAGGAATTTTTATGGATAATGGATAAAGTAAAAAGATTTTGCAAGGTACATAAGATGAGATGGTAGTATTGCAATGGTTTAAGAGTTGATAAGAGATTAAAATGTTAAAATGTTTAAAAATGATTGGTTTTAAAACTTAATAATAGGAGGGGTTTAGAATATTGTTTTAATTAAAGAGTTTAATAAAATTATGGTATTGATGTTATTATGAAATTTTTATTATAGTATTTCTTTTTAATATTTGGATTTATGCTTTAATTATGCACTTAATTGTGTTGGATGTATTAGTTAGATAGAATGTACCAAGCAAAATCTGATTGGGTATTAGATATTATTTTAAAGATTAATTTGATTAACTTAGGGGGAGATAGAAAGGCATCATACTCTGATTAATGATTTCAGGAGAAACTGATTTTTTTTTTTTTTCATAAGGGATGAGACAAAGGGATGATAAAAAATGGACAAAAGATACAAATATAATGATTTAAACTAAGATGATTAATTAAGTGTATGTTAAAATATAAGCACAATTTGGCCATATTTTTCCACCATATCCCTCCACTAAGAGGCCACCCATTGCTGCAGATGTTGATATACTCTGCATGCTTCTCTGGCAGTAAGTTTGCTAAGAAGTTGCTGAGTTAATCAAACCATAGCAAACAGCAGTGCATTATTTTTAAAAAATCATTATAAATTGTAAATTAACATTTCTCCCAGTGTTTCCTCTCATCTTTCATATCTTATTTTTGTACAATGTATGCTTTGGATTGTTTTATTAGCTAAGTAAGTGTGACTTTTATTGTTGTGATATATATAAACGAGAGCTTTCATGCTAATAAAGTATATTTTGTGCGGTGATGGGTGAATAAAGGCAGTAATTTTATTCGCTTTCATCTTTTTCTGTAATATATCTGTCAATTGATGAATGTTGGTCTTTGGCCAGGATTTTATTTTATTTTTGCTTTTGAAGTTTTGTTTCCTCTATGAGGAGTGAATAATTACTTGGTGTTATTACAGTAACATCTCTTTATATGTATCATGCCTACAAAAAAAAAATGGTGCAATCTCTTGGAACAGGATTCAAAACTATTTTGTTAGTTGCCCCAGTCACTAATGAGTATATTTTCTCTTGCATTTCCAAAATAATTGGATATCGTTACTGCTTGTTTGTTTTGAGTCATGAACCTTTGGAAATCTAGACATTCTCAGTAACTCTAAAATACATTTCCCTGGTTTCTTTTTCCCATCCCTGAAAGTATTTGAAATCGAATAATATCAGAAAGCTAGCTAGGAGAGGAAGAAAAGGCAGGTTAAAGTGAGATGACTACTTCTGCTTCATTGAACTACCTTCTCTATTCCATAGTGCTAGAATAAGTGTTACTGTCCTGAAAAAGCGAGGAGATGTGCAAAGCCAATGTTGCTCCTTGCAAAAATTTAACTTGCTTCTTGTAATCCTTTGCCCCTATCATTGGAAGAAATACTTTCTTGAATCTGCATACATAGATGCATACCATGCTGTTCCCTTGAAGAAGATTAGCACCTGCATGGAAAGTGTGGGGAAAAACAGTAAAAAGTAAGAGTAAATACAGTAAAAAGAAATTAAAGGCAGAAAAGTAGAGGAAAAGAAAAAGAAAATCCAACCAACAAAGTCTCACTTACACTAGGACTGTGCATAATACAGTTTCATATTTGTTCCATTATTATAACCAGGGGTGGTTGGTGTTTTTCTCAACTAGAGGACCAAGTTAGGAAAGACTGAACAGTTCAGTCAAAAAATTTCTGCTTGTTTTACAACTTTTCCATCCTGCAGGTCGTGCATTGAAATGGTAATGTCTGGGTTATGCATACAGAATTAGATGACTAAGTGTTTCCCTGCTTACAACTAAGATAAATGTTTGACAGATAGCTAGATTTGGTGAGCCCAAAGGTGCTTTTTCAAAAGGCAATTGGCTTTTTTTCGTTTTTGCTTGAAAACGTTTCACTTCTCACCCAAGAAGCTTATTCAGTTCTTCATAACCTAGGATTATGTATTCACCTGTTGTGATCTTCTGACAAGTAAAGTCAATGGGGAAGCCAGATTTGCTTAACAACCATGTTCCTAAGTTAACAATTGCAGTGATTCTGTGTCAACTGTGTCAAGAAAGGTCATAAAATTGTATAAAACTCTCTTAACAACTATCTCACTTAGCAACAGAAATGTTGGGCTCAGTTCTGGTCATAAGTTGAGAACTACCTATATTTACTACAAAAACACTGTAAGCTGTAAAAAAAATAGCTACAACATTGTTTGTGAGCTCTTTCCCCCCACCTTCCTTATTTAGCAATGGCCGATGCTGGTCATCAGTCATTTTTAAATAAATAAGAATTTGAATTCAAATTCAAAATCTTCAGTTGAGGATCATATTGATTATGGCTCCTTAACAGTCATTATCTGGATTAATTGGAATCCAAAGCCATCTCCATTGATCTATGACCTGCAAACACTAGCAAAACAGTGATATGTTCTTTCAGTTCAGTTGATGGCTGATTTGGTAACCAGTAAGGAAAATGGGTGAGACCCAATGGCTAGTTTCATATACAGGTAGTCTTCGACTTATAACAGTTCATTTAGTGGCTGTTCAAAGTTACAACATCACTGAAAAAAGTGACTTATGACCATTTTTCACACTTAGGACTGTTCTTATTAAAGGGTGATTATAGAATATGAATGCTCTAAGCACAACAGACATAAACTGTGTGGGATGGTTGGTCTTAATAGAATAGTTTATACTGTGATTTTACACGGTTGGAACTATTTCTGGACTATGTTTGTATTCAGTCAGCAGATGCAGAGTATAAAAAATTATAGTAATTTTCTCGGAGACCTAAAAATACTTTACGACTATTTCTCTGCAGATTTGATGCTTTGGGAATAAGTATGTAAACTGTTTTTCCCCCCTGGGTTGAAATAATCACCTAAAATATAATGTTCTCCATGCTTTTCAGAAACTGTCTTACAAAAGTTTATGTCCATCATAAAAAAGCAAATAGCAAGCAATGCTATATGCTTGTATGAGACTTAGCTGTCTATTGTATTTGTATAAAAATATTTAAAAATCAATTTCTCAACCAAGAAGCAAATTTACACTGGTTAATGCTACATGCATTTTGTAAAAAAAGGGGACTCCCTCAACATTAACCACAATCTCTCCTGTGGTTTTCATATAGTATTTGAATTGCATCCCCAGATAAAATGTATGAATACAGTACACATATGCATATGGATTAACAGTTCTTCGGATGATTATGTATTAATAGTGAGATATTGCAATTGCAAATGGGAATATTTAAAAAGTTTGTATACACATATTCTCAGTGGAGCTTATTAGAAAATGTAGAGTTATTAGTAATTCTAGTCGGTTCAGAATAGGAGCCAAATTCAACTCTTGAGCAGCACAGGAGAAATCCCTCATCTGCATGTTAGCTTTATGATCCTTTGACAGTGGGTATGTTTTCAGAGATCTTTTCTTGCAGGTCATAACAGAGGTGATGCTTCTTCACATAGGTTAATGCCAACACTTTAAATTGTGCCCAGGAAGAAGTTCCCAACCAATGCAGTGCTTTCGGTAGAGATGTATGATTCCTGAATTTTGCATTAAGATTTTAACAGCTGGGGTGTTGCACTGATACCAATTGCAACTTCCAGTGATTTTTCAAGGATGATACTGGTGTAAAACACATCATACTACCTAAGCTGAAATATAGCCAAAGCATGGATAACATTTACTGGACTTGACAAGGTCAGAACAGTTGCAATTAAAACCCTGCAATTGAGCCAATGTGTTCCTCTTTTCATTACGGCTACATGCGGCTTTATGTTTTATTTAAAACAGTTTTCTAAATGTGGGAAAGAATTGTATGGCATAATTGTATCATAATGGCTTAGTCCTTAGGATGATGCAAAGCGTGCCGAGTGATTTACAGTGACTGTTAAGTCGGTATCGTTCAGATTTTCCTATGGCTTCATGTTGCTTAAATATTGTCAGTGTTTTTGAAAGCTCACATTTGACCACTGTAAATTGGTTTCTATTTCAAGCAAGTCAGTTATTTAATTTCCTGTTGGAAGTCCTCATTTGATGGGGCTGTTTACAATTTGGCAGGATCCCAGAAAAATCTATCGAATCATTAATAGGTTAGAGTCTGTTGGAGACCTTGCCTAAACATAGGTTCTACCAGTAGTGAGTACTGACTCTTAGCTATCCCTATAGGGGGGAAAAACCCTAAAGGGGAAAAAAATCCATATGAGGACAAGATTCTTTTCTATTAATCTTTGTCCATACTGATGTCATTCCTAATCCTCACATACATTTCCTTTCAGTGCAGTATAGAGCAGCAAAGTTGTAGGTTTTATTTTTACTAAAGTAACCTTCCGAATTCATTATGTCTCACTTTCAGTTTCCTGCAGGTGATACTTTTTGGGTTCAGGGGAAGGGTTTGCCTCTCAGTTTGCCCTTCATTACTTCAGACAAAACACAACATGGCAACCCATCACTACCTCCATTGTATCAGCACTGATTAGAATAGCAGCTGAATCTGATCTTAAGGCAGGTTATAGGGCAGTATCATTTCCTGTTGGGGAAGGCACCAGGGTAATTTGAAGGGCTCATAACTGCTTGCAGACTAGATACAGCTGTCTTCATTCTGAGATATCATTACCTACTACTCTTATCAATGTGATGGAATCAACTTTCTTCCAAGAAACTGAACTACTTATTTATAAAGGAAAATTAAGTGCTCCATCAAGTTTAGCCTGATAAACAGCCTTTATCTTGTTACTGTCTAGTTGCTAGTCTGAACATTGTTCTTGGAAGAAAAAAATATGGGGAAATTAGTTGGTTGGCTGCCAAGTAATTATACACAAACGTCAATCTATTCTTTTCCAAATCCAGTGAAAATGATCCAGGAACACATGATGCCTTCTTTCCTTCTTAAATAGGATACCAGTTATTATGGAGCAGGTTTGCTTCACAGCAGGTAGACAAGATCTTGTAAAGGACCAGATTGGATTTGTCTTGATGTTTTTATGCTAGATAGAAATTTTGGAGGAGGATGCTTTAAGCAAAGCTTAGATGCCAATAATGAATGGAAAACATACAGCAAAAAGATGAAAGAGCTGAGTCAGTCAGGAACATATTTAGAAATAGGTGCCTTTAACAATAGCCAGTAGCTGTGTTTAATGAGTAAAAGCAGACACTCTCTCAATAGCCAATATTATTGTCACATGTTTCATGAATCCTAGTTCACTTCATCAAACGTGTAAAGTTGCAAGAGAGGGACTTATAGTTATATAGTTATAGTTATATGTGGGAGGACAAGAAATTAGGAACCCCAAATGAGGAACCAATACAAACAAGCAGAGGGGCAAAACTACTTTGAGTGGCCATCGTGAAAGTAAAGTTCATCAAAATGTCTTGTTTCCAGAAGATCTATCCTTTTTCATATCTTTTCAGCAAAAATGATAGAAATGATAAAATCATTTATCAACTGAAAAGCTAGTAAATACATTATCGCTTGGGTATAAAGTACAGTGAAAAGGCTAGTTTTTTTAAAAAATGGGAGAGGACAAAGGAGGAAACGTGTAGAAGTGACTATACATGGGAAAAATATAGGATATAGCATAAATATAGGATATGGCAGCCACTGGGTGGCTAAATAATAGTTTAATGAGATAAGCTGGGTTTTATGTTAAGATTATACTTTTTGGTAAGTGAATCATTGCAGTTATTAAATTAATAACATGGTTGTTAAGTGAATCTGGCTTCCCCATTGACTTTGATTGTCAGAAGGTCAGAAAAGGTGATCATATGACCCCAAGACACTGCAAGCGTCATAAATATGAGTCAGTTGCCAAGCAACTGGATTTTGATCACCTTTTATACTACAATGGTGACAAGTGTGAAAGAATGGTTGGAAGTCTCTTTTTTTCAGTGCCATTGTAACTTTAAAGTCACTAAAGGAATGGTTGTAAATTGAGGACACTTGTTTGATAGTTTTTGTCTTCTTAGACAATGACAACTGAAACAAATTTGCTTCCTTATGTTGGGCCAAAGTCTGGTTTGATATTCTGATTTTTTTTAGTTTACAATTTAGAACATATTGCTCCCCTTGAGGTCCAGCAAAATGCTTTTTATCAAAACATGATGAAAAGGATTCTGGAAAACATTTCAAAGAATCTGAATAATAACTTGAAAAGAATACAGTTCTTTTCTGATTTTTAATTCCCACCCCACCCCCAGACTGACAGACACATTCCCATAATTTATTTTTCAGAATTGCCTTTAAGTATTTTGTTACATGCTTAGGGCCTCTATATCTCTGGCTATAGAAAATCTGGATTTATTTTATATTATTCTGCACCTGCTGAATTATATTTAATTTTATAGCTTTTGTTTGAAATATTTGCTTTACTTATCTTTTATTCTTGTAATAAAACAAATGTGGTCATTTTTTTATAAAGAGGATTGGCTTATGACCAAAGAATTATTGTCAATTCTATATAGAAATAATATGCAGAGATAAAATGTAAATAAACCAAACTAAATTAAATGCAACTGATCTCAATTCACCTGAGATTAAATTTCATCCAGAAAGTTTATTAATTGAATTGTGCTCTTATGAGATCATGCAGCCTGACTCTATTGCTGACTGATGTATTTTGGCAAAGGTTTTTTAAAACAATGGAAAGGAAAAAATATAGAATTACATGTTGAATTATTAATCTTTCTAAATGTGTATTTGTAAGGGGAAAAATGAAGAAGAATGGGATGAGCTAAATTCTGTAATACACAGGTTCCATACTTTTGGGAGTCACCTCTTTTTCCTTTTTTTAGAAGTCCTCATTCCTTCCCTCCAGTAGGCCATTGTCCCTCTAAAAAAATTAACTCATAATGAAAATTAAAGTTAAGTTTGATACATGTTTTGTCCCATGTTTGTGTTTATTCTAAAATACAGGTTTCTGATTTGTCGAGCCATGTTTGTATGACTTGATCTTAAAGGCTCCAGTGTTCCTTAGAATGATTGTAATAAGTCATTATAAAAAGAAATTTTATAAGTTGTAATGTTTTGTAATTGTAATTTTTGAATCATTGCCTTAACGTAAGATTAGTCTGGAGTTTTTTTAGTTCGTATTTATGACACATGAAGAAATCTGATTGATACACAGTTACACTTTTTTTTTTACTTGAAAGTAAAGGAAATAATTTATCTTAATCCCCTAAGAAAAAATGTTTTATTTATTCTGCTATTGAAGGATATATGTTTTATTTTAGGAAGGTTGTCTCTCTGACAAAATATAAGTATTAACATTGGTAGTCATCTCAGCTACTTCAGTGACATTTAGCACAGACTATCATGTTCCTGCAATGCCATTGTAAATTCTGGGTGTCCTTCATAATGTTTATATAGAAAAATATTTTATCATATTCATGATAATCATGATTTCAAATTTGCTATAGCTGCCCAATTCTGATAGATTTTGTTAGACTCTGGACAGTATACAGAACAAACAAACAAACAAAAATGTATGAAAACAAAATATAAAACCATCAGGCAGCCTGGACTGAAAAAGACCTTAAAAGCAAAAAAAAACAACAATCCCAAAGTAGCTCCTCCCAATGTATAACATATAAGATGAGCAAATTGGAAGGATTTATGCAAAACCTCTTCCTGCGTGCTAATTTTTTGTCTGCAAATGTTCTTGGATAGAAATTCACATTGTGCCAATAAACTTGGATTTAGAAACATATATTACGAAGTTTATATTTTCTTTTACCTAGAGGCAATATTGTATTGTTTTAGAGCTTTGAATAAAAATCAGTGGTGTTTGGCTTGCAAACCAAATCTGTGATTCACATATTCCATGATTGAAAGATATCCATAATAGACCACCTATATCAGAAGCTTATTTGTCCTCTTGCCAGAATATAATCTTAAATGGCATCAAATCAGAATCTCAGCTTCTAAAAGTTGATGGAAGATTTGTTAGATTTTTGATTGCTTCTTTGGAATGCATACATAAATATGCAGATAGAACTACATATGATTTGTTACATGTGATAACAATTGCAGTAACCTATTTTAGGATGGTACACCAATCATATTTTGGAGTAACCAAAATATGTAATAGATCAATCAGAACAGAACTGGAAGGGACCAGATAGGTGGCTGTCCAGTCTTTTCTTTAAAATCTCCAGTGATGAAGCACATACAACTTCTGAAGGCAATCTGTTCCACTAGTTAATTGTCCTCAATGTTAGGAAAGTTGTTTCTCTCCATGATTAGTTTCCATTCATTGTTTCTTGTCTTACCCTCTGGTGCTTTGGAAAATAAATTGATCCCCCTCTTATTTGTGGCAGGCCCTCAAAAACTGGAATACTGCCATCATGCCATTCCTTAATCCTTCTCTTCTCTAGACTGGCTAGTCCCAAAACTTCGAACCGCTCCTCATACATTTTTGTCCCCAGGCCCTTAATCGTCTTAGTTGCTCTTCTTTGCAGTTTTTCCAAAGCCTCAACAACTTTTTTGTAATGTGATCAAACTTGGATTCAGTATTCCAGGTGTGATCTTACTAAGGATTTATAAAGTGGTACTAATACTTAATCTGATTTTGATTCTATGTCTCTTTATACAAACAAGGATTGTATTAGCATTTTTGGCTGCTGCTGCACACTGCTGGGTCATGTTTGAAGTGATTGTTCACTGAACTCCAAGGTCCCCTCACAGTTACTGTTTTTGAACCTGGTTTCGCCTAATCTGTACAAAAACAAAACAACTTAGTAGTGATGCTGTAACCATTTTGGATACAGTCTTTAACTTTTGCAGTAGAATTCATACTAATTCTTATATGGTTTGGGTGGGCTGGTTTTGTTGGGAATATATCCAGTCTGAAATTCTGTCCCAGTGGTTTGAAAGAGATTTGCACATTATTTTCCAGGATCAGATTAATATGAAAAATGTCAGCATAAATATGGTAGTATTATTTGAAATACAACATCTTAGTACCTAGAGAAGAGTTCATAAAGAGAATAAGGGACACTCAACACAGCATTGAGGGTCTCCTTTAATGGGAAAGACTGAGAAATGGAGCCTACTCCATGAAACCAAGAATTTCTTCTGAGATAAATTAGTCTAAAACCACTGAAGAACATATTTGGCAATATTAAACCTTAACTTGCATATAAAAGCAGAGTTCTGTTTCTTTAATTTTTCTTTAATTCTTAACATACATATTTCCTTGGAGGAGGGAGAATTGAAAACCAAAATACAGAATGACATCATTACATAGTAAGCAGTTTCAAGCAACAAACTTATTTTATTCAGTTGGATAGCATCCAACTCATATCTTAAATCTGATTGTTTAGGTTTTGCTTATTTTAAAAGCAAAACTAACCCATTTTAAATTGAATTGTTTTAATGTAAATATGCTTATGATTACTTTAAAAAAATATACAAATGATGTAAGGCGGTTTTTTAAAGGGATACTGATATATTTTATCTCTCACATTTTTATTTGAAATTGTGTATAAGGTTAATTGAGCATATATGGAAGGAACAGTCATGTCTTCTTTTGTAAATAGAGATGCAGACATCCAGAGAGTCTGAAGAACCATATGATCATTGTTCTTGCAGATCATAACTCTCTAAAAGCTGCATAGGTTGGTGAATTTCGGTACATTCTTGAAAAATTGAAAACTATTTGAAAAGGTACGTTTTGGTGATTAGCATCGAGCTAATTTAAATAAAGCACTAAAATGTTGGTAAAGAAGCTTTTACAATAATCAATCCAGAGGTGGTATTCCGCAGGTTCTGACCAGTTCTGGTGAACCGGTAGGGGAACTTTTAAGTAGTTTGGAGAACTGGCAAATACTACCTCTGACTGGCCTCGCCCCCATCTATTCTCTGCCTCCTGAGTCCCAGCTGATCATCTGGGTCTTCTTTTGTTGAACAGAGCTGGAAAGCAGGTTAGTGGGGTGGGGGAGAGAATGGGATTTTGCAGTAAACTTCCCCCAGGAGTGGGAGGGAATGGAGATTTTATAGTATCCTTCCCCTGGAGTAGGGTGGGGAAGGAGATTTTACAGTATCCTTCCCGGGCAACACCCACCAAGCCATGCCCACCAAGCTACGCCCACAGAACGGGTAGTAAAATTTTTTGAATCCCACCACTAAATCAATATATATTATGTTTTTATACTAGTAGTCATTTTGTCCTTTCAAATTACAACAAATTTAGAGATACACAGTCTTAAAACACATGAAGTTCCTTTGGATACTTGAAGGATAATGCCATATCTCCTTCAGTAGTTCTCTTTTTCAAATAGATTAAATCTAGCTATTCCACTATCAAGACTCTACTGTCCATAGAGGTTAATATTCTGGGCACATATTCAGGGGTGGGCTTCAAAAATTTTAACAAAGGGTTCTCTGCCTGGTGGCAGGGTGGATGTGGCCATGGTAGGCGTGGCCTAGTCAGCCTCCTGCACCTCAGTCCTGCGTTTTTGCTCTCCCCAGACTCCGGAGGCTTTCTTTGAGCTCCGGGTGGGCAAAAATGGCCTCTCCAGGCTCCGGAGACTCTCTAGAAGCCAGAAACAGCCCATTTTCAGCCTTCCTAAACTTCTGTTTTTCTCCCTCACCAAGCCTCTGCGCACACTCTGTACCTACCTGCATCTAAAATGAGCTGCGAGGGGACTTCTGGAAGGGGCGGGGGGATTGGGCAGGGCCAGCCAGGAGCGGGATTTGTGGGTTCTCTGAACTGCACAGAATCTTAGCTAGGGCTCCCCTGCGAAGCCCCCTCAGTTCACCTTTGCACATACTGTTATATTTTAGTGTCTAATTGAGCTGCATCCACGAAGTTAACTGATACAGCTTTCTGACTACCCATTTTTCTACTACTAAGTAGTAAAATTGAATTATAACTTTCTCCTTCCTTCACATAGGTGTTTTTGCCATTTATTTATCTTCATGTGCATAAATATGAATAGAGATTATAGAATGAATAATTCCTAAGAGAGCCACTGATAATGGGCAATGTGGTAATTGGCTTATCAATTGCCCAAAGATATATTTATGCTTTACATTTGTTTTTGCTTTCCAGAAGTGTTTTATACTGGGGGTGTCAAACCCAAGGCCCGCAGGGTGCTTAGATCTGCCCCATGGGGCCACCCTGGAAACAGCGAAGGACCAGCCCATGGTACCTCTGCCAGCGGAAATGGAGTTCGGGAAGGCTGCGTGCAGCCCTCCCAAGCTCCATTTTTGCTGGCAGAGGTTGCAGGATGCTGTCGCAGCTGAAATCAGAGCTCATTTTGCTGGCAGAGTGTTTGGGCCACCACAGGCGCCCTCAACACGAGTGACATCGAGCTGGCCATGCCCATTCTGGCTACAGACACCCTGGCCCCCCGAGGTCAAACACCACCCAGAATGAATGAAATGAAATCGAGTTTGACACCTCTGTTTTATACTAATCCAGGTTAGATACATTTTTATGGTAGTTGAGGAATGGATTGCTCTCTTTTTTCTCTTTTTTAACATTTTGTAAGTGTGTTGTTTTTCAGTCGGAACTGTTTCTGAAGAGCAAAATATTAAACAATCAAAATTAGACCAAGTAATTGAATGGTGTATTTTAAATATGGAGAAATTGTTGCATTTTGTTGAGCAAAGTGGAATAGGGTTATTTGAGGTTGTTATTTGATAATATAGGGTTATCAAATATTAGGGTAGAACTAAACATTGTAAAAACTAAGCTTCCCCACTTTTCTTAATCTTTTCATTAATATTTAGAAAGAACAAAGTCTAACAGAATTTTATAATCTTGTTTGACTTTATTGACTGCTGGCTGTAGTAATGGAAAATCTGGGAGTTCTGCTCTTTCCAAAAATCAAATTTCCAGTAAACATTCTGCAAATATGAGGCATAATCATAGTCTGGGGAAAAAGAGAAATTTGTATAATTGGACATAACCCAATAGCAGCAGCTGAGACCTCCTGGACAAGCTGGTAGAACACCTACAGTATGAGAACTGCTTTCAGAGCTTCCTTTGTTGTTAATATGCTTCTGGGTTCAATCCAAGGTGTTGGTAATTAATTTAAAACCCTTCCTAGCTTGGAACCTGTTCCTTGTAGGACTGTTTCTCCCTGGGCTTGGTTGTATCTACTCATTATGTCAAATCCTGCAGGAGATAGCTGTTCCATTTCAGGACCTGTTTGATAGGGAGTATCATGGTATAGGGAGTATCATGCCCTCTGGAACATCATTAAGCTGAAGATTTGCCCTGATCCTGCAGGCTTTTTTTAAGGTCTTGAAAAGCTGCCATTTGACACATTGCACACCCAAATTTGTGTCACCCAGTCAACTTCCATGATTGGGAAGTTTTGAACCAGACTTCTTCTGCTCCTCAGGCATTTTCTCTTAAGCTGTCTCCAAGCTCAAAAATATTCTTACCATGAAAAGGTATATTATATAGGGCAGGAGGCTCAGCTGTCTGCCACATAGCTATCCCTTAACATTTAAAGATCCAGTATTTATATCCTCTGTATATGTGACCAACACATCTAGTTGCCCATTATTTCTTGGACGTTGATCAATATGTGTGGTAATGTTTACCACAAATGTAAATAATACATTTATATTATATTTTGCATTGCATATAATGTTTATATTAATGTTTATATGAGCCATGGTGGCACAGTGGTTAAATGCAATACTGCAGGCTACTTCGGGTGACTGCTGGCTGCCAGCAATCTGGCAGTTCAAATGTCACCGGCTCAAGGTTGACTCAGCCTTCCATCCCTCCGAGGTTGGTAAAATGAGGGCCCAGATTTCGGGGGGGCAATAAGCTGAAACTGTAATCAGCTTAAAGCACTGTGAAGTGGTATATAAGTCTAAATGCTATTGCTATTATAGTATACTGATGAATCCATATATCTAAAATGTTATTTTATCAGAAAAAAGCCTCATTAGTTGATTTAACTAACAACTAAACCTACCTTCTGATGTAAAATCTTCAGTAAAATATGCTTCGAGACCCAGGATTGTGTTAATTTTGTCAACCTGATCTTGTTTTTTGTTAAGTTCATACTAACTTATCAGTGATGGTATTCTCCTGATTCGGCCCAGTTCTGGTGTAGCGCCGAAGATCAGCAGAGACTGAGCCGGTTCTCTCTGAGGAGCTGCTGGAGTGCTTTTGGGCCCACCCGGGCACTCATACTGACCTTTATTCCCTGCTTTTGAAGTGCAGCTGCTTTGCACGGTACAGATGATTGCTGTGCATCAGCTGCTGAAGCAACAGGCGGAGTGCAGGATCGCAGGAGGTGAGTTGAAAAGCCTCTGTGCCTACGCAGTGTGTGTGTGTGTGTTTGTGTGGTGCACGTGTGCACGCAAAGTGTGCGCACACACGCAAAACGTGCCCACCAAGCCATGCCCACCGAACTGGTGGTAAACTATTTTGAAACCCACCATTCTTAACTTACATTCTAAACAAAGGGTGCTTTTGCCTTTTGGTTGACATATTAGGAATTGCATTCCAAAAAGAAAAAAGAAAAACAGTCAAAGAGCTGGACAAGTTCTAGATAAAAACTTAATTTAATTTCAACAATGCAATTCAATAATAATTTTTGGAAGTGCTTTAGGGAGCCATACATAAGAGCTGCGGTGGCACAGTGGTTAGAACGCAGTACTGCAGGCTACTTCTGCTGCTGGCTGCCTGCAATTTGGCACTTCAGATCTCACCAGGCTCAAGGTTGACTCAAGCCTTCCATCCTTCCAAAGTCGATCAAATTGATAAGATTGTTGGGGGGCAATATGCTGACTCTGTAAACCGCTTAGAGAGGGCTGTAAAGCACTGTGAAGTGGTACATAAGTCTAAGTGCTATTGCTATTTTATGAATGTGAGATTATGTATTTGTTTAAAAAAAAAAGTGAAAATTCAGACAAGGGAAATAACGTACACGTAGTCCACAGCTTATGTCCAACAACCATTCACATTTGCGATGGCAATGATTTGGGTGTGTGTGTGTTACGTCTGGTCCTTGGAGTTGCAAGGAGGACCTTGGAGTTGCAGCATCCCTGTGCTTATATTACTGTGGGCTCATGATTACATTGCAGTCATATGATAATGATTTGCGATGTTCCTTACTGGCTTCCCATAAGCAAAGTCAATAGGGAAACTGGAAGGAAGTTGGAAGTCATGAGGTTCTTACTTAATGACAGCAACTCAAGACTGCCAGAACTGTTGTCGCCAAGGGTCATGTGACATTTCCCTTTACAATCGTGTGTCTTAGCAATGGGAATTCCAGTCCCAATTGCTGATGTTAACTAATGACGACCAGTAAAGTATATAAGGGTAAAGAAGTAAATCATGAAATATCCATATGTATATCCCAAGGGTGCTTTTTCAGGAGATAAGTGGACTTTCTTGTTTTTTCTTTGAAGATGTTTCATTTCTCATCCAAGAAACTACTTCAGGTCTGACTGGATAGTGAGGAATGGAAGGGTTTATTTTCTTTGCAGACAGCTGGTCATTTGCATTTTTTATAGAGTCGTGGAAGCCACTTGGAAGTTTATCTGTGTCCTCAGGGTCACCTGAGTAGTGCAAATGGATTTGAAACCTTCTTGACTGCAGGATGTTTTCTGCCTGAGTCCCTTCTCTGTGGGGTATGAATGGATTTCCAAAAAATTGCAGACTACAGGAATCATCTGTACCTCAGCCGGAGATGCAGGCAACACAGACCCATCCTCAAGAGCCTGCGTCTGTCTTCAGCAGTGAAGGGACCTGAATGACTGAGAATCTCCATAAACATCTAGAATCTAGATGAACAATGTTAATAGTTGGCCTTAATGTGTCTCTTTATTCCAGGTGTTTTTCAGCATTAGGATATATTTCCCTTCATTTTCTTAATCAGATACGTTTATTATACAATTTAAAATAAATCTTCCATGAGAAGAAATCTTCAAGTGGTTTTTTTTTTACTTTGATAGACAGCTATCAATAAAATATATTCTATTTATATTAGTTCTTTGGGGATTAAAAAAACTTCCAGAGATTTCCTTCCCTAACTTTGTATTTCAGGTTTCTTTTTATTTTATTCATTCTGTTTGTTGGTTATCTGTTTGGTAGACTTTCAATTACTATTTTTACTTAACATATTTTAAAGTAATTTGATTCTTGGTGGTCTTGGAAGAGGCCCAGAAATTGGTTTGGCTGATACTACATAATGTGAATACAATTTATATGTGAGGCTTGTAGAAAAACAATACATTAGCAAATGTGTCAGAGCAAGGAAAATTGTAAAATTGTCAATGTGCAAATTATGAAGAAATATCTGATATGTTTCATTTCCAGATAAAAATGGCTTAATAATCTAAATGTTTGCATTATGTATTTTAAAAGACCGTATATGTGCCAGTGTTTATATCTTACATGAAATATCCTATTGCAGTGATGGTGAACCTTTTTGTCGTGGTGTGCTGAAAGCGCGCACGTGCTGGCACCCACAATGCAATGCACCCTGCGCATGTGCGCACAACACTCCTGCTCCGCCTTACCTGCACTGCGAATGCATGCACCTCTCAGCTGATTTTCAGCCTCTTTCGCCATCCCAGGGGCTTGAGGGAAGCCTCTGCAGCCTCGGGAAGCTGAAAACGGGCCCGTATGGGCACTTCTGGTATTTCCGGAAGGCCCGTTTTTCAGGCTCCTGAGACTGCAGAGGCTTCCCTCAAGCCACCAGGAGGGCGAAAATGGCCTCAAACATGCCGAAAATCATCTGGGAGGTGTGCACATGCGCAGTGCAGGTGAGCTTGGCTGGGGCTCGCGTGCCCGCACAAATGGCTCTGAGGTTTACCCTCACGGTCCTATAGCCAACATAAAATTAAAAACAACTTTGTAATCTGCCTTCCTCCATTTGACATTTTGGGATTTTTATATGGAAATAAGTTTTTGGAAGCAAAGAAATGTTTGTTTATAAGGTTCAGAGTTCTCCAGTAGTAAATCTTTTATCCAAATTCATTATCTAAATAAAAACCATTCCTAAATCTGAGACATTAGTAAAAAAATATAAATATTGCACATTATTGGGCTGAGTATGAATACAAAAGACATTAACATGTGAACAAAACAAAAATCTAACGAAGATTTTACAAATTGGAGATTGAAGTTCATAATAGAAGTTGGAGAAGAAATAGGTTTAAATTTAATGTATAGGATATTTTATAGTACAGTACAGATATGTATGCAAATAAATACAGTTCAGAGATATGTGTAGAACTGTTGTTATCTGGACTGTGTTCATTTTTATGTATAAAGTAGTTCTGTTTGGCCTATGTAAACTTTGTTATGCACATGTTAGTGGAAGATAAATTTATGAGGTTATAAAGTATTTGGGCTGGCCTTTTCAAACCTGGTGCCATTATTTATATTGGACTACTACTACTACTGTTATCCAGCCAGTACCCGTTTTAGAAAGTCTGATTTAGTGAAAAGAATGCTAATGTTCTGGTTCACTAACGTTATGTCAAGTATGAAGAATCAGGGCCATAGCTTAAATTCCAGTAAGAAGATTTATTGCTCAAGCCTAAATACAGAAATCTAAGTCAATTAATGGTCAGCTCTAAGGAGTCAATATCAGCACTAAATAATCAATGGAATTCAAGGAGGGTTAGATTTTGGGTGTTTCTGGACATGTAATGATTCTAGGCTGAGTCCTCTCTTGACTCCACTTCCAGGTTCTGCCTCTTTGTCTCCTACATGTTATTGGCTAGAACTATGACTGTTTTTTTTATTTGTAAGTGCAAATATGTGATTATTTGGTGGTTAACCCTAAAGTGCTTTGTTTTTAGCTGATGACATCTCGTTATTTTTAAAATCAATTTATACAATTTTCTTAATTTTGACATTTTGGATTTGAAATTAAAAGAAGTCACAAATTGGACCTCCTAGAGTTAAAGGAGTGCAATTTATATATCCTGCAGGTCTACAGGAAGAAAAAAAATAAAATTATTGAGCCTGTGAAGAGGTTGCTTGTGCTAATTGGAAGAGAAAAGTTCAGTTGCTTGCTACCTACAAAAAAATCAAGCCTCCGTTATTGTTAATGTGTTGACACTAACTGAAAGTGCAGTCTTTCTCACAGCTGTTTTACAAAATAAGGCCATTTTAAAAACATACACAAATACTTGGAGCTGATATTTTGAATAGTTCCTTGCCAGCATGCTGAAATATTTATAGCTATAACAGAAATATTGAAATATTTGTTTACAAATCTTTGCTCATAATGATACAAATACTTGGAAGTCCTACAGCAGTGCTTTTACATTTACATATACTGTTTTTGCTTATGCATGCACAGTTATTAATACGTTTCTTGAACATACATATATTGTGTGCATATTTTCTTACATGAAAAAGTGTACTTACTGTGTTAATGTATGCATTAATTGCATAAATGAATGCTGAATGTTGCAGTCTGTGATTGATTCAGACCGTAGGCTAAGTCTATTAAATGAATTCATTCACTCATGGCTTAATGCAATTGAGAAGACAGCTATTGTAGCTTAGTTAACAAACTGATTAAAATAAACCCTTTTAGCCCTTGATATGAACTCTGCCATTCAATAGGAACTAGATAAGTCTAGCTGTACATGCCAAGGTTAATTTTAAATTGCCATCCTTTCTGCTTTCCATATGAATGCAAAGGATAACATAATTCTCATGGGCTATATATATATATAGGTAATCCTCGACTTAAGAACAGAATTGAGCCCAACATTTATGTTGTGAAGTGAGACATTTATTACCACTTTTCTTGCCCACATTTGTTAAGTGAATCCCTGCAGTTGTTAAGTTAGTAACACAGTTGTTATGTGAACCTGACTTTGCTTGTGAGAAGATTGCAAAAGGGAATCACCTGGTATTGGAACACTGCAACCAGAAACATGAGTCTGTTGTCAAACATCACATATAAATCATGTCAATCACATGACCATGGGGATGCTGTAATGCAGGGGTCGCCAACCTTTTGGACCTCAGGGACCACCAAACTCATAATTTTAAACCCCACGGACCACTAATATGAATTTTGACTGACGGTGGCTTGCTGACATTGATGGGAAAGTCAGTCCCATATTCCAGAGTAGTCACAGGACTGGTCCTTTGGTCATTCCGGAGCAGCTGCTCCTCCACTTGGGTGCTCCGACCTGCCATGGACTGGAGGAGCTGCTCCGGGATGACCAAAGGGCCAGTCCTGTGACTATTGCAGCTCTGGAATATGGGACCGACTTTCCCACCAACGTCAGCAAGCCACCCCAGGGCAGATTTCCCTGCCCCGCCATTGGTCTTACTTTCCAGTTCCAGCTCGTGTGGCTCTACTCAAAGTAAGGTTTGTGCTCAGCCAAAGGGTGGAGGCCAGCGTGTGGGCGGGCCATGTGGGCAGCGCAGCTTTATGTTCCCGTGCAACCTGGATTAATTGCTTTGGGGGGGACATTTCTCTGCAGACCACCAAAATTTTCTCGTGGACCATCAGTGGTCCCTAGCCCACTGGTTTGCGACCACTGCTATAATGGACACATGTGTGAACCATGGTCATAAGTCATTTTCAGTGCTGTTGTAACTTTGAGCAGTTACTAAACGAACTGTTGTACGTCGAGGACCATGTGTATTGGGAAAGCTGGGGACAAACCTTGTATTTTTGAAAATTGGTCATTATTCAAAGCTAATGCGTACAAACTGAGCTTTTGGGACAACACATTTGGATAGCAGTACTGGATACAGTACAATTAAAGGAGTGTTACTGAACAAGACAATTTATCTGACTATATGTATATTTTGGATTGTAAAATAAAGAAAAATGTCACAATCCTAATGTCCATTCCAGCAATTTTCACCAATCCACTGAATTTTATTTCCCCTTTTTCACCATTGGAAAAACTTGCAGTGCCCTAGCTTAGCATTTTTAGTTTCTTAGAAAAAGCCACTTTGTTGGTGCAGAAATCATACCTATTCAGCTGGTTGTTTGCCCTGAAATGGTTAACACAACAATTAAATCGCTGCACTTAGTACATTCTTTCAGCTGAATGTTGTGCATCACAAAGAAGTTTTAACAATGATAACACATAAAAAGTCTCTCCGCAGGGAGTTGGCCTGGCTTGGCAGAAACAGCAGGGTGCTAATAGAGCTAGCCAAGCATCTTAACTCCCACAGAGTTCTGTTACCTTTTGTACTTTTAAATCCAGCAATAGTGACTTCTCTGAGAAGAGCAGAACTAACCTAAACATGCAACAACTATGCAAGTTGAGCTTGACACTTCCATCATCATTTACCATCCTTCCATTAGCTCTTGTATTTAGATGCAATAGTGGATTTCTTAACTGATGTGAACAAAACAGCAATGGCACAAATAGGAAGAATTCACAAAAAGTTACATGCACCAGCCTTTTAAATTAATCTTGTTGCAGGCTGAGAAGGGAAGATTCAGGTCAGAGGCTGGCAATGGCAGCAGCACACATGAAACAGGACAGTTGCTTCGGTTATATCTTACCCAAATATTTGTGTTGGTGGCTTTGCTTCGGAGGGCAGGATTATGTTTGTGTGCTTGCATAGTTCCGGTTGTCGTCTTTCCCAAATGAGATTTAGATAAATGCCAAAAATACCAGACTGAGATAAATGGAGCTGATGGAGTTTGCGTGAAGTGGTTTGAGGATTGTGGACACATAATAGATGTAATTGAGGAAGATTATATGATTTCAAAAAGAAAGCAGTGTTCTTTAGCAGGGGACATGTATTAGGAACTGTTTAAGGGCATGTTTGGGGAAGCTAAAACTGATATATGAACCCAAGCAAGCATATTTTGTAACAAGCTGAACTAAAGGAGCACAAATGCATGATCAGAAGACAGGCATTTATGCAGAAACCAGCCAAGGGCAGTCAGATTTCCAAAACAGAAGAATTTGCATGAAACTTGGAATATTAATTTTAATTTTAATGAAGATTTAGAAGGAACTACTATATTAAATGGAAACATATCATACGTATCACTATGGTGGAAAAGGCTGTGACCTCAGTACAATTTATTGTTTTTTAGTATGGTCACTTCATCTGTTCTCTTATTTTAGGTTTTGTTATTTTAAGACTCCAAGTATTGCCTTCTGTGACCTAGGAAGCATCATTCCTTTATTCATAACATTGAAAGGTGTATTATAATTAGATCATCTTGAGTAATTCTTGACCTATTGTAGATGCTCTTTTAATCAACAGAACATCTCAGGTGGTGGAAATAAAATTGTTAAGGAGCAACTCTCTTGGGATCCTTAATTTTTAATTTTCTGGAAAATCCCTATGGATGGATCTTCTGTGTTGATAGCTAAGAATAATCTTAAAGAGCTCTTGTTACTCTGTAAACTTCTTTGAAAGGGCCAGCTGAAGCAGAAAGCCCCAGAGGGTTAAGTGGAGGTAGGTATTCCATGGACATGATAAGTTACCTGTCATTCAAAAAAGTTTTCTGTTTCTGCTTTAGAAAGATTGTGTTGTTCCATTTCTGTGTCCGCATTCTTTTAAAAGGCTGATTGGATTTCCTTGAGACCTTTTGTAATTCTTGGAGCACAAGTAGCAGAAAATAAAATTTGTCCCTGCCCATTTACCTGTAAGTAATTACTAATGTAATTAAATGTAAGTAAGATGAAGGAAAACAAGAGAAAGATACAAGCTGAAACAACAGTCTGCAGAATTGCATAAAGGGTAAACTCTGACTTATTGTTCAGGAAAAAGGATTGTAAAATTTCCAGTAAAAAGTGGGACATGCTAATTATCCAGTTTGTGATACAAGGTGGCAATATGCACAGTGAACAATTTTTGTAAAATATAGATCTTCACTAGGAGCTTTTAAAAGCCATGAGAGTTCAGTCTGGCAAATGTCAGAGATTGTAGAGAGGCTGAGAAATCAGAGTAAGGGAGAATAAACACAGCAACTTCATCCAGATGGAGAAAAAACCTGGAAAGAAGCAGTTCGTATTATTTTAAAGATATTCTGTTTGAATCAACTCACTGTGAGTGAGGCAGGAAATTCTTCTCACAGTTTCCAGATTTCTGTATTTATCTCTGACCAGCAGTAAAGATATGAGATGGTTTACTGTAGTAGTTAGTTAACACATCTGGCTAAAAACTGAGGTGTGAGTTCTGGTCCTGCCTGAGATACAAAGCCAGCTGGGTGATCTTGGGCCAGTTATACTTTCTCTCAGCCCAAGGAAGCAATCCATTTCTGAAAACCTTTGCTAAGAAAACTGTAGGAAATAGTCTAGGGAGTCACCAGGAGTCAAGCAATGAGGATACTTAAATTTGCCAAATTTGGTGATTTTAGTCAGCTGTGTAGGGCTTGATGGATGAAAGAGTAGATTTCAAAGAGTACTGAATTTCAATGCAATTCTTCAAACCCCGCAGTATTTAAAAGGCCAAGGGAATTTGCACCAGTGGACTATCAGGCAGCACAAAGATACCCACAAGTCCCCACAGCTAATTGATTTTAGAAGGTGCAGGCCAGAGGAAAGACTTGAATGCTGATTAATTGACCAGACTGTTATGAAAACATTTTCAAAGGCTTTAAGGAGGATAAGGAGTGTTCTTCTCCTTTCTGACTATAATTTTGCAGCAGGCCAGAAATGGAATTGTATTATGTATTCTTTGCTTTGTATAAAATATAGTATTCACATTTTTAAAATGTATTTATTTCAAATAAAATAGAATAGCATGTATAGCGGTTGGCCAAGGTCCTGTAAAGGTATATAGTACAATACTTATTCTTTTTCCTTGTATGTTTGGATGATTTCTCAGATGGTTTCCAATGTTCTAGAACCTAATACTCACCTCCCGAATATCTCAGTGGGCTCAATATTTGGTTATACTCAGTTTTGTTTTCTGCGGTGTTTGGAGTTCAATTCAGGCAAACAAACATTAACCTAAATATAGAAGGATTGCTACAAATTTTAGAATGGAAAAAATATCCTGTATCAGGGATTCTACCGGTAGCTGAACCATTAGCTCCAATGATCATCTGGGAGCGAACCGGTTCTCTCTGATGATCAGCTACTGAGCCCACCCACCGACCCCCGCTCCATACTGACCTTTATTTCCTGCTTTTGATGCTCAACTGCATCGCGTGGCACAGCAGATTGCCGCGCATCCGCTGTTGTAGAGACGGAGAGTGCAGGAGTGCAGGAGAAAGTCAGTAGGAACGCCTCTGTGTGCACACAAAGCATGCACACACACGCAAAGCATGCCCACCAAGCCACACCCATCGAACTAGTGGTAAACCAAGTTGAATTCCACCTCTGTCCTATATGATAGATAGATAGATAGATAGATAGATAGATAGATAGATAGATAGATAGATAGATGATAGATAGATAGATGACCCAGAGTATATCAGAAATATAACAAAACCCAAAACATAACTAAAAGTCCTTTAATGCCTTCAACTTGGCTTCACTGTTTAATTGTTCACAGTGGAGGAGTAAACTATTTTCAAAATAACATTTCAAAGGAAAGAAACACAGTTCAAATTCAAAGAGCCGATAATGAAGCAAAAACCAAAAATAAACTGCACTGAATAAAGTTCCATGACAGACCAGGATAGATAATTGCCAACTTCAGGAAGATACAGTCTGTTGGAAGAACGCCAACCAAGATAAACCTTCTTTAGGAATAAAACACTAATTTGTCTCCAGCATCTGTTAGCAGGCAGGTCCAAACTCTTATGCAAATCTCACACCTGCAACCCATGAAGAGGATCAAGGCCATCTCCTCCCGAGTAGACCACATTTTACCCTGATCCCCTCCTCCCTGCGTGCCCTAGGATGGATAGGGGATGGGCCTGGGTCCTCCTCTGACTGCTCAGCTGGCCTCTGCCCTTCCCCAGCCTCCACCACCACCTCTGGAGCCACACTTCCACTCCCTGTTGGCTGTTCCTCCTCTTCCTCAGAGTCAGTCTCCACCAGGGGAGACAGACAGACAGACAGCTGCAAAACTGTAGTTAAACAGAGAAAAGAACAATGCAGGTCAAAGGCATAGGCAATGCAGGTTGAAGGAGGTTATATACTAATCCTTCAATAGACTAAATGGAATGAAAAATAACAAACATGATTTTGAATGAAAATGAACAGTGAAAATGCTGGAAAGTGTATTATGCCGATTTGTACAGAAATTAGGTGATTTGTTGGAGAATGGAATTGAAATGACAAAAGCTACTCCCACAGAAACACGAAAAATTGTGGAAAAAACCCTCCAAAGCATTGATTTTTAAAATTTTAATTGATTTGTTTTTAGTGTTGCATTTCTTATTTTATTTTGGACTTTTAAGCCAGCCAGGTTTCAGGACGGGAGGCTACCACAAAATGTTTTAAAATAAATACTGTAAGTAAATAAATAATCAACGATATATACAATGTAGCTATTTTATAAAGATGGTATTGAACCTTGACACTGGGTAATGGTGGTCAGGCTTTCCATTACATTGATAGCTGTTCACAAGCAGAATACCAACATTTACGATCAAGATAGCAAGTCTGGGCGGTAAAGTTTTTCCATTAGAGCTGGAATAATCGTTTTTCCTTAGAGCAAAATAATCGTTTTGGCTAGCCCTCATGATCTATAAATCTGAAACGAGGAAACCAGAGCTGTATGTTATGTGAGCATTCAAAAAGGAATGGCAAAGCTGCACATATAAATGGTATATCTGGGGAACTGTTAAATTAGGGATGTAAAATGCTGTTCAGGTTCTTTAATGCGTGTGAACATTGAATCTGTGAATTGAGAAGAATGTTGTTAATGTCCATCTGTTCAGAGAGGAAGATAATAAGACTAATGAAAAACACATACAATATCATACTTGCTTGTGTGTACCTTGAAAGATGCATGTCTGATTTTTGTTGAAAGAATAGAGGAGGTAACAGCAAAATTTGGGAAGTATAGTTAGTATGGTTTCATGCCAGGGTGGGGGATCTACAGACCAGATGTTAACTCTTTAGCCGACTGCTTTTTTTTTTTTCAAGAAGCAACTGGACTTTCTGGTTTTTCTTTGAAGACTTTTAGCTTCTCATCTCATCCAAGAAGCTTCTTCAGCTCCGAAGAAACTTCTTGGATGAGAAGCGAAACGTCTTTAAAAAAAAAAGCTGAAGAAGCTTCTTGGATCAGAAGTGAAATGTCTTTAAAGAAAAACCAGAAAGTACAGTTGCCTCTTGTAAAAAAATAAATAAAAATAAAGCACCTTTGGGACAACCATGACCTGGATGACTGAGAATCTCCACAGACTCTTTAGCTGATTATAGATGGGATTGTGTTGTATTCATATCTAAAACAGGAAAGAGTGTGGTATGGCATGCTCATAAGACTAGATTCTTAAAGAATCCATGTTTTTTTTTTAAATAACACTATACGGTCCCAGGAAAATGTGAGAAGCATTGAGCAGGCAACAGAAGGGCATGGATAACATTGAGGCTTTTGTAGGAGTCAAGAAAAAAAAGTATCTTAAGTGGGCATTAAGGCGTACTCCCTCCGAAGTACCTTTTCTGCATCAGAAATGTACATATCCTTAGTCAGGAGGCGCATACAAGTGGGTGACATGCTCTGGGAATATGGCAGAAGTGTAGTAAAACAAGAGATAAGATCAAAAATAAATGGAGGTTGAATGAAGATGGATTGCACATGAAAGTGAGGGACTATTATGAAAGCAACATGATGAAGTGTGTTGGTTATATAACACATGCGGATTGAATCACAAAACATTTATAAAGGAAAAGTGAATGGGATAAGAAAAAAGGATAGGACCAAGAAGGCCATTGTGTTGGAAGGAATTGATGAAAAGAAGTGAGAACTTAGATACTTGGATATGATAGAGCAGGGGTGACAAACTCAAGGCCCGTGGGGCAGACATGGCCCGTGGGGTACTTAGATTTTGCCCACGGGCCCAACCTGGAACAGCAAAGGACTGGTCCGTGGTGCTTCTGCCAGTGAAAATGGAGCTCGAGAGGGCCGTATGCAGCCCTCCCGGGCTCCATTTTTGGCTGTGACAGCCTCCTGCAACCTTCTACCCTAGAAAATGGAGTTTAGGGAGGCCGTGTGCGCCCCCAGAGCTCTATTTTTGCTAACAGGAGGCCACCGCAGATGAAAACGGAGCCTGGGCAGGCTGTCGTGGCCAAAAATGGAGCCTTGATGAATGGTGTTGAGCTGGTCATAACCCCCTGGCCACGCCCCTGCCCCCCAGGTGAAGGATAGAAAGACATGGAGATGTACAGTGAAAAGACGTAAATAGGTCTGTCTCTGTTTTGAATCCCTTTTCTGTTTTCTGCACAGCATTGGGTGCTCTGAAAGAGAATAGCTTTGGTGCAGTACTTTCATACCACTTAAAAAGAAATCTTATCATCCACCACTAAAATAGCAACCTGCTTTTAATTGATGGTCTTAGTTCTCATGACCAGTTGCAGAAAGCACCAAGAGGTTAGATAAAAGGGCAGCAATCAACAATTGTAGCTTCTTGCAAAAACCAGAGAAGAAATTGCATAGGGGTTTTTTGGGGTTGATGTTTCATTGTTCATTAGTTCCTAGGGATCTGTTGCTTCTGGGTCAGCCTTCTTCTACCTGAGATCCCAGGAAAGTAATTCTCCGGATTTCTGCCCCAAATGCTAATTTTCTTACAGTGGAAAAAGAGAATTCGAGACACTTATCTAGACTTGTCATTGTCCCTTTATCATGACCCTTGCTTCCTAAGCAGGTTTTAGCAAGCTCATTCTGCTTTTAATAACCAAGTCAAGACTTAGCCAATTTAGATGTGCATTCGCTGCTTTATCTTCATTATTTTATTTTTGTTGTTCTCTGTGTGAGTGCCTATAGTTTCATTCTGGAGTTAATGTATACAAGCTGCTTTGAGACCTCGCCTATGATGCACAGCATAAGAAAGTTGTTCTTGTTTTAAAAAAGAATGACGTTGACTTGTTTTATAGGGCTGCAGTGGCATTTAAGTATTTTGTCTTCCTTTTTATTGCCCCAGAAACTTAATGCCAAGTAGCACATATAAATAGATGATATCATGTAAACCGACTGCAGTACTGCCATTAGTGATAATGTATTTTGAATAGGCAGTAAAAAAAAGTTCTCTTGGTTCAAATAGTTAATGTGCTCTTACCAATAGAAATTGAGATAATGTAAACCATTACCTTGGAATAACTTGCTTCTCACATGTTTGGGATGAGCATCATATCGTTATCTTAACAAGTTGCAGTTTTGTCATGGATATTTCAGAATTCGTCTATGACATTTTCACTTATATGTATTGCTACAGCTATTGCATTCTTCTTCTTCTCATCAGTAAGTCCCAGCCTTGTCTTTCTATGTCATATTACCATTTTTTTTCCTCCTCTATCTTTTTCATCCACCTGCTTTTCATGACCAGTGGATCACACATGAATGTATTTAGCTTTACCAAACTTTGGCATTTGAATATATTGCCAAGTCTAGATGCAGCAAGATAGTTTTGGTTTGAAAGTAGGTCACATATTCATACTTTTCCCTTGAAGAGGATATCATCTTCTAATGTTTTGCTCTCATTATTTCCATATGCTAGAAAGTTTTAGAGTGGACTTTTTCAACTTCCTTTTGCAGAGTAAAAATGTAGGTTGCAGCATTTAATGTCTTTTTTATATAAGAATAAATTATAAATTTATAAATAATAAGAATAAAGTATACATAAATTCTTATAAATGTTATAAGAATAAATTAAGAAAGGCAAAGCAAGAATAGACAGCACCAGTAGTCCTTGACTTAGGACCACAATTGAGCACAAAATTTATGTTGCTAAGTGAAACAATTGTTAAGTGAGTTTGCCCCATTTTACAACCTTCCTTGCCACAATTGTTTTTTTTTAATTTTTAATTTTTTTTAATTGAAATTCAAAATATTAAAAAGTTCACAAAAATTTCAATAATAGAAGATGTATCAATACCTTTCAACATCATTTTCTTGATGGTACAATAAATACAATACATACAATTAATAGTTGACAGTTATTCATAGTATTAGTAATACTAATTTACAGTGCCTTAATATTAATAAAAAGTGATTCATGTATATAGGTCAATGGTTCAAAAAAAAAAAGATCATATTAACACTAAGTACATATATATATCTTTTAAAAAAATCATAGATTAAATCTATATAATTATAGTCTATGTACTGTGCTCCATATTCCATAGCCATAAGAGGAGATAAGTTATACATTTGTGAGTATACAATGTAAATATAATGACATAAATATTATAGATTAAATATGATTATTATCTGGCAGTTTCTCAATTTCAACAGCTTCTCATTGGTCCTACCTATATACCAATATGCCAATTTTATTTCCTCTTTTGACCTATACTTTTCATGTTTTACTGTCTGCCCATTGATACCAAATGTTCCACAATTGTTAAGCGAATCATTGCAGTTGTTAAGTTAGTAACACAGTTACTAAAATAATCTGGCTTCCCCATTGACTTTGCCATTCAAAAGGTCACAAAAGATGATCATATGACCCCAGAATACGGCAGCCTTCATAAATATGAACCAATTGCCAAACATCTAAATTTTGATCACATGACCATTGGGGTGCTACAACAGGAATAAATGTGAAAACAGTCATAAGTCATTTTTTCAGTGCCATTGTAACTTTGAATGGTCACTAAATAAACCATGGTAAGTTGAGGAATCCCTGTATTAATTTTTAAAACAATGTTGGTTTCCCTTCCAAACTATTGTATAGTTTAGTTCTTGTCAAAAACCTTTGTCTTGCTGATTTAAACTCAAAACTGTCCATTTATTGTTACTTCTCCTTTCCCAAGTATCGCTGGGGAATCCGTTAACTTGTAAACAAGCATTTTTAGTTATTTAATAATATCTGAAGAATATACTTATAACAATGTTCATATTGAGGGATGGAAGAAGGCAGAACTGACTACAATGGGAGAATTCCAAATGAAGTTTAAGCCTGTGAATGTTCGTAGCCCAACAGAAGAGGTCCCATTGTTCTTGCCAACCAATGTACAAATGACAGTAATATGGGCACTCAGATGTGACACATTCCTGCCAATTAGCGGAGGATAAAAAGATCTTCCATATGAATAAATCAGTCATTGTTTGCTGTGCTGATTCATAATTAAACTAATTTAGATACAGATCATGGATTTGATAACTTCAAAAGATGGCCTGGGAGGATTTATTCAAGAGAGCATGTTCACCAAGCATGAATTCCGGTAACTTAAAAAAGGATAACATAAAATGTACTGTTTTCTTTGCCGTGGCTCTATGGTTTTTTTTCCAATTTTTAAAACACTGTGTCTTCCTAGATTTCATAGAAAATTATTTGACTAATATTCTGTATTCACTTCAAACGTTCAATATAATGTCCTCTTCAGTTTTAAAAGTACAATGTACAGTGCAGTTATTGTTAACATTAATAAACACATTCTTTTCCAATTTTATTTCAATCTTGTGCAGGTAGTTATGGGCAGGGATATAGGTTTAAATAAAAGGATGTTTTCTGAAACCTGCCATTTGCTATATTTTTCTCAAATTCTGAATGTTAGACAAATATATTCTATATGATATTTAACAATTTAGTTTCTTTTAATTAAAATACATAATGAAATGTGAAGCTGTCATGATGTAAAGCAAACGATTAGCTTTCTATCAATTTTTATTTTAAATAATGTATCTAACCCCCTCCTAAACCCCACTCTCTTCAAAAATATAGGCGGTAGATCATTGCATCTGACCCTTAGGACACCAAACAGCATCATGTGGGGCTGTGTTATTGAAAAGCAATCTACCCAAATATTTAGGAGCACCTGTACTTGCCAACAACCGTATTTTATTCAATACAGATATGCACAATTTTCTGTACAGAGTAAGGAAAAATATTTACTGTGTATCAGATTCACAAACTTTCATTTTAAAAAATGCAAAACTTACACAGAGAGAAATGAACATGTTTTACTGTGGCAAATTTTTTATTTAATTCTAGTTTCCACTATCTGTCATGAGTTAACAAAGTACCTGAAATCCATTCAAGAGTGGACTGAATCAATCCAACTAAATGACCCAAAAGCACTTACAAACAAAGAGTTCCACTGAAATCTTTGGACAGAAAGTTCTGATAATGAGTCTCATATTTTTTTGGGGGGAAAGATCTTTTAAAAATACTTTCTTGTACAAGGAAAAATATAGCTTTGAGAAAGTTAGACCTGCCAAATGCATGGTTCTACTCAACAGTTAAAAGTGTTTTCATCTGGTAACCTGATTTGAATCCAATGGGAGAAACTTTTCAGTGAAATTTGATTGGGTTTGTGTCATAAAATACATCTTCAGCATGCAGACTATGATCAAAAAGTGAAATATAGTAGGCCGAATTTACATGATTATCAGGAGGAGAAAAATAGGTACAAGAAGTATTTCAAATTACTTGAGCAGAAATTATAAAAACTTATTTCTGTAGTACTTCTTGTGATTATCATTCTATAAGAGACTGTACATAAAAGATGTTAGAATTTAGTTCCATTTTTCCTCCCACAATATTCAGGCGCAGAGTGGAATATTTCTGTAAGCAAATAACACCTCAGCATGTATGGGAGCATCCTGAATACAGCTCAATACTTCTGTGAAAATTAAAAGGTGCTTTCCTATAAAAATGGATGACGGGAGACAGTTTCCCATCAGAAAAATATAACAGCTGAGAACAGAGAAAAGCATTCACATATTTCTGTGATTACTTTGAGTTCATAGCTGTGTATAATTCTCACAGTTACTGCACAGTTACTATGCAAAACAGAAGTAGATTCAGCCATAACGCAATTAACTGTTCTGTTCAAAGGACTGCTAATGAGATGCTAATGAATTTGGTCAGCTCAGCCAGTTACTAATTAGCTACTGTTTCTGCTATGGTCATAAAGTTAGAAACACAGTTTTAAACTCCCTCTTTCATTCCAAAGTTGTATTAATTTTTTAAACTATTTTTCTCTATATTTAATTTTAAACTATAAAAATGCTCAAATTTGCTACACTCATAAACATCCGTCTATTTTGAAAAAAATGCTACCTGTTATTAACATGAAATAGATCCCCACTCTGAAATCCCCACCCTATTTCTTAAACTTCAGCTAGAATTTTAAGAAAAAATGCTAAATTGTATATCATGTAAGTATAATATGAAACTTCTCAGAACAGGTTAATTTTTATACTCTCCTAGTATAAAAGGGCAAATGGAAATAAGCAGATGTTCTGTGTTCCATACTAAACAATGATCAAGTGATTTACAAAAAATTGGACAGTGTGCAAGGACTCAAGACTTAATTAAGTAAAAACAAAATACATTTCTTTTTACTTCTTACTATGCACCCAGGACTACTAATATCAATACATTGCTTTCATTATTCAAAATGTTCTAGTACAGTAAACGCTAAATTTAACAGACCTTGGTTTTTATTGACTTCAGATTTAATGGACAATATCTGCTGGATTCACCTTTCCCCTAAATTATCATTATTGTATTGGGACTTTCTACTGCAATAATTATTATTCAGACATTATGTGTACAGAATTGTATTTGCAAGATACCTGGTCACAAAGCAGAAAGCAATTAAAGAGTGAGGCTCATATAACATGTTTACCAAGCCACTGTTTACTCATTTAATCTAATTTTCTGGTATTAGCACTTCTTTACCAAGAACATTTAACAAAAAGCTTGGATGGGAAGGCCAAGAGACGTGCTCTCAGGCACCTGTCCCATCCATCCGGAACATCCTCTGTTAGCTCAGAGTTGGGAGTCATTTTGCAATCCATATTTGCGAAAAGCCTACAATACTCCTTTCTCTCATTTCACCATGATTAACCTCTGTAGTTTATGCCCACTAGAACAATTAACTGGGCTAAAAGTAAGAAATAGCAATAGATCTCCTACACCTAGAGGTGGCATTCAGCAGGTTCTGACCAGTTCTGGAGAACCGGTAGTGGAAATTTTGAGTAGTTCAGAGAACCGGCAAATACGGCCTCTGACTGGAGATTTTACAGTATCCTTCCCCTGCCACGCCCACCAAGCCACGCCCACGGAACCGGTAGTAAAAAATTTGAATCCCACCACTGTGCTACACTTGGGGGAAGATAGTGAGTTCAGAAAGAAAGGAATATATAACAATAAAAAGCTAGAAAAGACACAAGGAGGTACATTTATGGTATACTGGAATGTAATGGGAGTTACAATGGGAGTCCACGACTTATGACCACAATTGAGCCCAACATTTCTGTTGCTAAGTAAGACCTTGTTAAGTTAATTTTGCACCATTTTACAATCTTTCCTGCCACAATTGTTAAGTGGATCACTGCAGTTGTTAAGTTGGTTACACGGTTAAGTGAATCTGACCCACTGACTTTGCTTGTCAAAAGGTTGCAAAGATCACATGACCCCAGGACACAGCAACCGTTATAAATATGAATCAATTGCCATGTGCATGGATTTTGATCATTTGACCATGGGAATGCTGTAATAGTTGTAAGTGTAAAAAAATTTATTAGTTATTTATTTTGGTGCTATTGTAACTTAGAACTGTCACTAAATGAAAGGTTGTAAGCCGAGGACTACCTGCAAATCCAATTCATCATTTAACAGGCATTCAGTTTTACTAAGTACCCATCCTTCCAATTAGCTCATTAATTCAAAATTATTTAACTATTTTAAAGTTATACATGTCCTCTTAAAGGGACACTTGCCATCAGCCATTTGAATTGCCCAAGGATGAAATTAGAAAAATCTAATATGTTTTAATATAAATTTATTTTAATGTGCTTTTCTCTCGTCTAAGAAATGTTTGAGATGTTTGTAGAAATATAAAATTGATGTGTGTGTGTGTGTGTGTGTGTGTGTATGTGTGTGTGTGATTATGAAATGAACATTAGGTCAATTCATTTTTAAAAGTAAATTGGTATAATTATTCTCACCCTTGGTCTAGATTTAAAAAGGAATTAATCCTAAAGTTACACTGTAAGTTTTGGTTTTAAAAACAATTTTGAAATATTGTCCATAATATAATACCTGAAAAGTTTCTTGCCTACCTTTTCAAGGTTTTATAGATCATAAGTTGTTATACATGCAGGAGCATCAATGAGAGTGTTTCAACACTGAAAATTCATTATGTCTGGATTAGACCAAATACATATTGTGGGAGTTGTTGCCTTTAAAACCCTTTGAGGCCACCTTTTCTACTGTTTCATAAAGGCAGAATAAAAGTAATATCTAATTGATTCCATGTTTGGCTTTGGTCTTTAGAGCTACATAGTGACTTTAGTACTTTTCTTTTTATTTCTTGATAAAAGAAGGCAGGCCTGATTAGGTCACTGAATATGATAAATTTTGACACAGTCAGAATGGGGCACTATCCAGTCAGACTGGTGTAGCTTTAATCTTCTGTAATCCATATACATGCAGCCAAACTGAATTCCCCAGGCTGCAGAAAATAGGGGTATTTAGGAGGTCACTCAACTTTTCAAGGAAATAGTATATGCTTTAAAATTGACTTCTGCATTCATTTATGTTGAAGCTGTTTTCTTTTTCTGCCTATGTAATAAGTCTGCATTCTCTTAATTTTAAATGTTATGAATATTTATAACTTCAGTAGTCACTTGAAATACTAGGACAGAGGCAACAGGCATTGAAAACGGACATCTAGGAAAGAACAGAAAGATATTATTAGCCTTACATCTTTTTTTTAAGATAGTGATCAGTATTTTATTAATCTATGTTGAAGAGACTAATTTCAAGAAGGGACCAAAAAGGTGGGAGAAAGAGAAATAACTAAACACCTCTTTTGTACATGGTGATCCTTATCCAATTATGGATCATTGTTATGTTCAAAAATAATGAAGAAAGTTGGTTGCATATTGCATATAACAAGTCTTTTAGTCTTAACTTTAATGGAACTACATGCATACTTTTAATTATAATGTCTCCTTCTAAGTGGGAAGAACATGAACTAATGTGATTTTAAAATAACAATGGAATCAAGATTACAACTTTGGAGAAGTTTGAAGAAATTATGTACTACTATTAAAAAGGATCTTTTTAAAAGATTAAAATATTCTCTACATAATGTGTCAGGATTTTCTTGAGAAAAGACTACTTTTCTCAGGGAAATCCTGACACCTTATGTAAAGAATGGAAATCCTATATATCTGGAACAGTAACTCAGGATAGTCCCAGTAACATGATAAACCCAAAGAGACTGAGATACTATAATCTAGTATTTTTTGATTTTGGCAACTTTAAAAAATATGGATTTCAATTTACAGAATTGCTGGCTGGAGGAATTCTGGAAGTCCACAGATCTTAAAGTTGCCAAAGTTGAAAACCCCTGCTATTAACCTATGTTTTGAGTATAAAACAAGTTGAACTTATTTATGAAGTTATTTTAATAATAAGGTTATTAAATTAAAAGCTTAAATTGATGACTATTTCACAAGCTATTTTCCAACACAAATTCAGTGCACATTATTTCAGAAATAATATTCCAAAATGTTCTCTATGTCATAATATTTGAAATAGAAATATTGTAGTCAACTGAAGTTTTAAAAACTGACAGTCAAGTTTGTTTAGGTGTTAACGTATACTTACAAATATTTTGATTTTCTTAAAACTTGTTCATATTGGAAAACATTCTGAAATCCTTTCCATTAAAAATAAAGTATACATTTGACTAAGAGAAAAAAAAGCAAGTGTACAAAAAAAAAGCAAAATGTGCTGATATTTATTTACATGGTTCCACAATAAAGTGGCTTCAGCTATTGGAATGATGTTCTTAAGGGTTTTGTATCTGTACACAACCAATAAGGATATGTAAGGGACATAAAAAACAGGCAGAGCTTTGATTACACTAACCATGGGCATCTTGACTTTTTAAACCACACTCTCTGGACACTCTTGATAATAGTGAAAGCTGATAGGGGAAAGGTAAATTGAATACTCTACTACAGTGTTGCTCAATTTTGGCAGCTTGAAGGTATGTGGACTTAGATTCTCAGAATTCAATCTTCTGATTACATGTACATAAAAATGAGCCAGATACTGACATTAGTTAAAAAAAATTAAGCAAAATGAAAAACCTTGCAGAATTTACTTCAAACTGGCATGGGTCAAAACATTGTTTTGAACATTTGAGACATCAGTACATAATACAGTGAAAACTAGAAATAGGGATATCTGCCTGCTTGCCTGCCTGCCATTAAATTTGGGTGAAAAATAATTGTATTTAAGGGGTCCTTGGTACTCTCTGAGCTTTCTTGCTTTCTTGCAAATGTTTCATTACCCTAATTTAGGTAACATCTTCAGGGCTTGTATAATTGTATGTCTGCATACTAAGTTGCCATACTAACAAATCTTATGACCTTTTTTTAATCAGACAAAAATGTTAACTCAGAAAAGTTGCATCCCTGTATTTTATATTATTTCATTCAAAGGTATGATTACTCTGCTTTAAGATCGTAGCTTAATCTAAACCTGGGCATAGATTTCTGACTCAGACAAGATGAGAATTTCAATTGTTTGAAGACTTGCTATCTTAAAAGCACTAAAAAGTAAAGTGGGGGAAAGATCAATGGAGTGTATAGCTAGAAAGAATTTTATAGATTCGTAATTATGTGGTATATAGTACAAATATGGGTTTGTGTTTGGCTCAGTATTTGTGGCAAACAAAAATAATGTATTGCTATATTTTGTCTGAATTGTGTTAAGCCTGATAAAAGAAATTTTGAGAGCATATTTGATTTTTTATGCTTATATTGATATAACATTGCAATTTTCTTAGCTGTAGTTCAGGAGAAATGTGGTGTTTTAGGATATGTTTTGTTTAGCTCACCACCCAAATATTTCTGGTGAAGTCTATTCAAGTTACAACCAGGTCTAGTTCTAACTAACTTCTGAGTCCAACAAGATTGGATGGATGCTGCCCCCAGTGGAGATTTTTATGTGAATACAATATTTATAAGAAATAGCTGGATGTGACAAATCTACTTATTCCAGAGTTGATAAATCAGTTTAGTAAGAGCACATTTTTGTTATGTTAATTCAATTTTTAGGAGTGGTAGTTTTATTTATACTGCCGTTTATATCTTATGATAGCATTTGTACTGCTGTTTTTAACTGCATTACTTGGTTAATTTGGGAATTGAAATGTAATATCAATTTCTTAAATATCTGTGTTAACATAAAATAACAGCCCATTTCAGTTTTACTATATATGAAACATTCTTATCCCTCTTTAACTTTGGAACGGATAAAATAATTTCCAATTTGGGGCCATATTTCACATTTTATCCTAAATTCCATCATGATTGACTAGGAAACAGAACTCTTCGAAAGCAGATGAATTAAATAGGAAAAATGCAGGCCACTTTGAAGTCTTGTTGATTGGGATAGACTGAATTCCTCAAGGACTTTAGTCTTCAGCTAGGATAGAATGTCATTTTTAAAGTAAGAACTGGTTTGGTGATTCTCTCCTTAATCAGATTTCCAGATTTCACTTTGCATTCTCGTGGGAGCAACATTTCTTTGTTGCTTTATCCATCAGTAAATCTCAAATATATTCTTTACCTTTTCTTTTCCAACTTTAAAATAATCCTGAGGAACAGCTGGAAAGGGCTATGCTCTAAAACAAAACCAATTCAGGTTTAAAAGTAATAGATAAGCTTAAAGGCTGTAATTTATTTCAGACTTTCATTGCAATCTAACACATAATGTGCTTGCTTTTCTTTTTTCCTGCAAGAATTTTGACATGCATATAGTGAAAATCTAAGTCAAGCTCCTGAAACTAGAACAAGGTCAGTGCTGTAATTTTATATAAATTCATCTGAGTGTCATTAAACTCTGTAAGACATGCTTCTGAGTAGTTATTTGAGAATATTGTTTTAAAAGATGTCAAAGAAAAGGTTCTAATTTTGATTCCACTCTATTGCTGAGAATACAGGTCACCCAGCTAAACTGTTGCTGAGCCAGTATTATGGTTGAATGCTATTTTTATCATAACCAATAAAATATTGATAATGCCATTCAGTTCTTGATAGATTCAGAAAGCTGAGGTGAAATGGCTGAATTTCCATTACTGAAATTAAATATAAAAATAATAGATGTATATGCAGTTTCCTGATTCTAAACGTTATTGTATTGCTTTTAAAGCATAGTAGAAAAATGATGATGAAGCAAGGACTGTTAGTAGTAATATTGAAGTCTGAATTATTATCCCCATCATACATGGCCAGAATAATTATGATAAGATATTCTGGAAATCGTATTCCAATAATACATTTTGACCTGTTTGGAAAAGTTTTTTTTTTTTTTGAATAAAGTTTTATTTGGGTTTTCACACATACAAAATACAAGTAAAACATCTTTTTTGAAAATACCATGGTCCCGGGTTCTTTATACAGACACAAAACTCAATTTCATGCTTTTTTTTGTATTCTATTCCATATCTTATACTATTTTACATTTTCTATATAGTTTTTCCCCTTTTTTAATTTTCTCAATTTTATTTTGATTATCTCATCTCAATTCAAATCATTATATTTATACTTTTGTCTGTTCTGCTTCAATTTCATATTATCTTTTCTCATTAAACAAATTTTCTCCTGTAGTTACTAATTGGAGTATGACACCTTTATATCTTTTAATTACATCCATTCAACTCTTATTTAAACTTCAATATATACCTTAAGTTTATGACCTTCAATATAATACATAATACATAACTTCCAATCGAATTCTGCTTGGTACATTCTTATAATACACACTATATTCTTTTAAAAAAGAAAGAAAGATTGTAAATATATGTAATTATAAACCCTCATTCCATTCCATTTCAGTTCTATCATTAATAATCATTAAAATCTTAACATCTTTCACACTTTTTTTCAATTAAATATCATACTTCCTTAAAAACACATATAATCTCCATAATTAATTTTTCCCTTATTTCTCTTCACATATGTTTTATAAATCATTAAATATACTTTTTGTTACATTTATTTATTTACAAGCATTCCACTGAATTACGATAGTTATTTTATCAGACATTTTAATCATACATTGTTTCATGTTTTCTAAAATTATTTCTGCTTCTAATATAACCATACTATCTTATGTACCTTTGCAGAATCCCCTTTTCCATTAAGTTTTCACCCATTATCTCTAAATAGGCCCTGTTTCTCTATATTTTGCTTCTGTCCTTTATAACTTCTTTTCCTTTCTTTCTTCCCTCTCATCTTCTCCCTCCCCTTTTTACCCCCTTGTCTCTCTAGTTCTAATTCTCTCTTCTGCATTTCCCTCTTCTGTTGCTTTCTGATTTTATACTTATTTTTCACTCTATTTTTTTTGGAGTTGTTTTTCCCAATCTTAAACTTTCCATTCTCTTTCCCCACTTTCCTTTTTTCCCCCCATCTAAGATTACTTGTTCATTAAAGATGGCTTCTTGTTTGTCGCAATCTTCTTGTTCTGCAGGCATTTCTTGTTGTTTCTCATAATTCCAAATCTCCATTTCTAAAAACTGAAATACGAAGCCAAAAGAACCTCTCCCTTCTTGTGCATCTTCTTTGTACTTTTTAAGTTCCATTTTCATTTCTTCTAAAAGTGGGGCCATTTTAAAAAGTTTTAAACAACCACCCGATTGATTTTAGTCATTCAAAACAGTAACCAAGAATCCAGAAATCATCAAGTAATCCAGATAGTCCCGAGTTATATCTTCTTATTTCTTTTTCCACTTTCTCTTCCTGGGGTTTTTGTTGCGATATTTCAGTTAGAATGTATCTTTTGGAAGTCTTGTTGAGATTTTGCTGTAAGTTCTTTTTTAATTCCAGGCAGTCTCCTCCCTTCCAGATCCTGCCCTTTTATTCTTTTTCTCTCCTTTCCTGTTTTCAAAAGCTTTTAATTATCCAGAAATCTTCATTATCCCTTTGACTTTTTATTTTCAGCATTAAATGCCTATTGATGTCAAAGTGGATTTTTTCCCAATTTCTTGCTTGTCTCTTAGCTGTCAGTATAGGAAAAGGAGAAAACCAAATCTTTTCCCTTTTCTCTCTCCTTCGCAGCTTAAACATCTTCTTAGGGAACAATGTTATTGTTTTTTAACAGTTTCAATTCCAGGGTACCTTATTTGTTGCTTTTGCTGTTTGACTCGGTCAACCAAAACTTTCTCTTCTTATCTTCCTCCTGCACATTCTTTTCCGGTCGAGTTCTTCTTTGTGGTGGCCATTTCTGACCACCGCTGCAACCGCCTTCAGGAAAGGGAGTAATGGCCAGCTCGGGAGGAGAGATGCAGCTCTCCTCAACCCTGCTGGCAGTCTCCCCCCTCTTCACCACCTCTATGGGGTGGCTTAGCCCCGAAACCAGCCGGCTCGGGGCACTCCAGCGGCGAGCACGATCGAAGCAGAGACGAGATTTCGGTCTGTTGCTGAAGAAGCTCAAACTGGAAGTCCGACCTGTTTGGAAAAGTTTTTAAGAAGCTAAAAGTCATGAGATACCAAGATTAAAAAAATATCTTTCTAGATAACAAAAAAAAAAATCTAATCTTTGCTGAATTGCACCTTATTTTCTAAAATGCTTGTAAAGTTGTAAAGCTTCTATACAGATAGACCTCAGCTTATGACCACAATGGAGGCCCCCTATGCACAAAGAAACCACATTGTTTTAAAACTTATCAACCCCAGTAGTGCAAAGAAAAACTTAAGTGTACGGAAAGTGCTAGGTACTGCTTCAATGGCTGCTATTCTATATCAAAAGAGTATTAGGAAAATTCTGCTGTCACCCACTCCAGTACTATCAAAACCAAATGAAATAACTTTCAAGGCAGATGATTAAAAGCTGATTGAAAAATGTGCATTTGCCAGTTTCAAAGCTGGAAAAAAAAACAGAAGTCAGGCAATAACAATGGAAGAGAGATTATTGGGGAAATTAGACTATTAAAATATGTAGGTTAGTGCTATAAAACATTTAAATGGAGTTTTAATTGGACAGGGCAGACATAGAGATAAAGACTAAGTAAATTATTAGCAACTATACAAAACATGCAGGAGCATGATGAAGTGCCTGAGCATGTTTCGCTCACCTGAAATAACACTTGCATAGTGCCTTTATCATATATGCAGAGGTCTCCAACCTTGGCAATTTTAAGACTTGTGGACTTCAACTCCCAGAATTCTCCAGCCAGCTCTGCTGGCTGGAGAATTCTGGGAGTTGAAGTCCACAAGTCTTAAAATTGCCAAGGTTGGAGACCTCTGAATTTTTATATGGAACTTCTAAAAGGCTTTCATTGATTAGCATTTCAGTAACCAATAGGGATTTTTTTTCCCAATCACACCTTATTTCTCTTATAAAGCCTGTGATTTAATGTCTTAGCAAAAGCTACCCAATGAGCTTAAGGTTGGGATGGGCCTTCAGTCCTGATTTTCTCATTCGACAATGTACTTATACTCTGTGGCTAGCAAGAAAAGGACTTCTGCACCTAAGGTGGTTTCGAATTCCTTTTTGGGTGCAGACACATATTCCCATGTGTGATGTTGAATGGGCTTTAGAAGAAGAGGTGAGATCAGTAGCCACCTGAGAGATTAGGAGAGATTAGTTGCTTTCGATTGTTTTAATTAAAAAGTTGGTTGGGAAATGGAATACTCAAAATAATATTCTGAGAAATGAAAGTAAGTTATACAAGTAGCAAACAGGTGTGTGTGTGTGTGTGTGTGTGTGTGTGTGTACACATACCTCACACACACACAACAAATTCATTTTACCTCATTTTACCCTAAAAGCTTTTTCCTTTCTTTCTTTCTTTCTTTCTTTCTTTCTTTCTTTCTTTCTTTCTTTCTTTCTTTCTTTCTTTCTTTCTTTCTTTCTTTCTTTCTTTCTTTCTTTCTTTCTTTCTTTCTTTCTTTCTTTCTTTCTTTCTTTCTTTCTTTCCCCAAGTACAATAGAACATATGTTTCTTCCCCCCCCCTTTTTTTCTTTTGTACTGAACTATATTTCAAAAAGCGGCTCCTAGGTCCTGTAATTTTCCTTCTTCGTGTTCCACATACCCTGGATGAGTTGAGAAGGCTAGATATAGATTGAGATGCTAATGACTAGGTAGTGGACTGAGCTAAAACTGATCTGATAATGGACAAGCCTAGGCATGGTGTGCAGAAGGCTATTTTATGAATGCCTAAACAAATTATAGAAGAACATTTTTCAGTTGAAACGTAGTTATACTAAAATGATACATTGATTTTTAGGATTAGGTAGAATTCATAATCCTCAAAGCAGTAAAAAGAAAAACTTTTGTACTGAGCAACAGTTGCAGGGCATTTCATATTGCATAGATATTTAGCTTGTAAAGCCTTGTCTTGTTTCAGGCAGTTTCTGTAAGATTGCAAATAGTGATTTACACCATTCAGGAGATGAAACTGTTATCAAAGAATGTTACTTGGCTCCAATATAAACGAAGCACTGATGGGATCAGAGTGCAGCTTGTTCTCTGAATTTTTGGACACATGCAATTTTCACAGAAAAATGTGGTGTTAAAAGTTTTATCAGTGTACTGGCAGGCACACATGTGGAATCTTTCTTTTTCAGAGAAAGGAATGGAATGAAAATATGCATGCTGCATTAACTATGACTTGAGTAGCTGAAACTGCTAACTTGCTTAAACCTTCTTCCGATCATCAAAGACTGACAAAAGCAAATCAGCACTATGATTTTTTTCAGAGATTTATAATAAGAAATAATTTTATTTTATTAAACAAATTTATATCGCAACCCAACAAAAGTGACTTCAGGTGGCTTACAACATTTAAAAATACACCAAATTTTTAAAAAGCCATAGAAAAATCACCACACATTGATACTCTTCATGGCAAGAACAACACAATCAAATCAACCAATGATCAGCTTCATCTCCATTTGTGGTTCCCAGGCTCGCTGACAAAACTACACTTTTAGGGCCTTTCAGAAAAAGGAACTTTTTGAGTGAACTGCAACCTGCAATATAAATATATTCTTATTTCTCCCTTTTCTTCTTGAATATTTGAACTTTGTGTAGTTGTCATGTAATGCAGGCATGAATTTACTTCGCTTCAGGTGCTTGGGAAGCATTGTCTCAAGTGATGGGTCTTTGAGCAACGGAATTGACTCCAAGATCAGCAAGAGCAACCAAGAACCTGGGTGCCTTTGGACTAGAGTGCTCAAACAACACAACACCTGTTACCTAAACAATGCTCAAAGCCTACATACAGCCTATATGCAGGGGTGGGATTCTACCAGGTCGCACCTATTTGCTAGAACTGGTTATTAACTTTCTAAGCAGTTCAGAGAACCGGTTGTTAGAAGAAATTACTGGCCTAATCCTGTAAGGAAGGCAGGAAGGAAACATTCTGGTGTTGCTTACAGAAACTGCCTCTCCATTAACCCTTATTACATTCTTGGCAGGACTAGATTTCCTGTCTCAGGAACCTCTCTGGAGTTTTCTTTCCCCTCCTTTGCTGGTACTTTGCTTGTGTGGAGTGACCATTCAAAGTTACAATGGCATGAAAAAAAGTGACTTATGACCATTTTTCACACTTATGACTGTTGCAGCATCCCCACAGTCATGAGAGGCCAGGCGAGGATATGCGTGCCTCGATGTGAGTGATATTGAGTTGGCCACGCCCAGCCAATAACATGACCACCAAGCCATGTCCACCCAGTCACATGACCACCAAGCCACGCCTACCAACTAATCCATGCCCACAGAACCGGTTGTTAAAAAATTTGAATCGCAGCCCTGCCTATATGGATTTTTGACTCTATAACGATGACACAGAAAACAACTGGAAATATCACATGCATGTTCTCCACTCCATTTTCAGAATTTGTTCTCGAACCACATGGTCTTGTATTCTGTGAAACCCACCAGCATTGACTCCCTGATTATGACGTCAATGGGCACAGAATCAGAACAAATGACCACTATATATCTCACCAATTGCTAGTCTATAGTGAGGTACTGGAGTCTGGGAAGCGACTTCAAAGTCAACCATGCAAGCATTACAGAGAGCCTATGGAAGAAGCCCTATGCAACTGTGCCGTGCAGCCAAGGGAATTAGAAGCTGCAGTTGCTGGCAGAACTTGCTGGTGAGTTCTGTGCTATGAAACCTCTACCAGTTTTGAAGACAGGTACTGTTAAAAACTGATCGAAAACTATGACTGGCTTCAGAGGATAACACAGTTACCACAATAATGGACTTTCCGTGCCCTGATTATGCTAGAGTCCATGCTTCCACCCTGAGACTACAGAGCCATCTCGTTATGCCATCTTGTAGATAAACTACAAAACAGCGCATCTTCTAACCTAAAGGACTACCTTATAATTGTATGAAAGTCTCTAGCAGTTGCTTTCTTTATTTCATTATTTAAAATATTTTAGAAAAGATGAAATAAAGAAAAAAATGATATCTGAGTCACAACCATGGAATTATAAATATAGGAAATCAGCAAGACTGAAAATATCTGTCCTTGTTCAATATGGATGGGGAGCTTTTGCCTGCAGGATAATGTTGAATGCTAATGACAACAATCTCACCAGCATTCCCAGCTATCAAGAATAATAGGAGTTTTACTCCAGCACTATTTGGAAATCTAAAGTTTTTTCACTTTAGTTCAGCAGTGAATTTGTATCCTATCATTCTGGCTATGCAGTTGATACCAAAATGAGATTGGATGAGAATTACTGAAAGATCAAGATTCGTGTCAGTTGATGAAGCTAAACGCAGCTTTGGTTCTCTTCAAAGCAATCATTGGAATGAATTTTTTAAATTCTGGAAGTTTGACAGATTTGGATGATTGCCGCATTTATGTTAATTAAGCTCTTTTGTTTAGAGGCCCAGATTTTGAAGTATTTGGAAAGATACGACAGCAAACCTCTGTGTTAAAGAAATTTTACTTCCAAATGGAATCCTTTCCCTTCGTAACAACTGGAAAGAGGGAAATTGCTTCAACATGAATGAAATTGTTTTTTTAGAACCAATGCAAAACAAATGCTGTTTTCGATTCTGTTAACTGAAACACTTAATTCAGTCAAATTGCTGAAGATTCACAGGAAAGACATAGAAACAATGATTACTTTAAAGACATGGCAAGGGGCCAGTCACATTTATATTGTCCAGAAGGCTATAAGATTAATGGGAAAATGGCTCTCTAAAAAGCTTTTGAAAGGCATAAGCCATGTAACTATTTCAAGGCTAGTAAGATATGAGAAAGAAAGAGTGAGCTTAAGTTATAGCTGCACTAAGTTTGGTTGAATATTGCAGAAGAATTCCTAAACAAATCCATATTCAAATGCTTGCTAAAGGAACATGAGAATCTCTACTTATAGAATTACTAGTAATGTTCAAAAATAAGACAGATGTGAAGATGCCAGTGAGAATTTAGGTCTGTTCAATATATATGGTGAAAATATTAGATTAAATGATCATTAAAAAATTTATTGCCGTGATCATTGCTCATAAACTTACATTCATAGGTAATATAAAACTGAATACAAAGTTAATTTAACAGAAAATACTTGTTAATTGATATGTTTATAAGATAACAGTTCCAAAGTTGTGCACAATGATTCCTTTGCACCCTGCAATTCATATAATTGAGTTATATCCCTAATTATCATTAACACATTATTGAAATTATAGGGATGTACAGTATTTTAAAAAATTGTACTTACATTGCAGGAGATATGTTGGTTGTCTGTAGAGACTTAATCTTGGCACAATCATGTTCTAACTGTATGAAAAGTTTGTGCAAGTGGTTCTTACAACAGTTCATTTAATGACCGAAGTTACAATAGCACTGAAAAAAGTGATCATTTTTCACACTTTTCCAGGATACCTGGTTCCCAAACTTCTGGTAGTGAAGTTCTCTCCCACAGGACTTTTCCTATTGATGTTAGTAACTGGACAGATTCATATAGGTAGTCTTTGACTTGCAACCATAATTGAACCCAACATTTCTGTTGCTAAGCAAGACAGTTAAATGCATTTTGCCCCATTTTACAGCCTTTCTTGCCACAGTTGTTAAGTGAATCATTGTAGTTAAGTTAGTAACACAGTTAAATGAATCTGGAAAGTCGCAAATGATGATCACATGACCCCAGGAAAATGAAACAGGCACAAATATGATCCAGTTGCCAAGCATCCAAATTTTGATCATGTGACCCTGGGGATGCTGCAGTGACTGTAAACATCAAAAGCAGTGATAAATAACATTTTTCAGTGTTGCTGTAACTTCAGTCGTTAAACGAATGGTTGTAAGTTGAGGAAAGGCAGTACCACGGGAATTGTATTCAGTTGCATCAAGTAGACTTTGACCATGTAGGTCCTTCAGTTCAGAAAACCTAACAGTATCTGTACATTGCACCAGCTAGCAGCTTAACTGCTGTATTTTTTTTTATAATTGCAATTTCTGTACACTTTCCAAGCACATTGCAGCTTAAACATTTGCAACAGTACACATATCTTTCACGTTGAAGAGGATTTTCATTTCTAAACTTTGCGATAGAGAACACATGTTTTTTTTTAACAGATTCCTTTCCATATGTATTCAAACTGGGACCTGCAGATCTAACTCTTGAATCCATTGTTTTATGATGATAACTGGCGAGCACATCACATGGCCGTGAAATGGAAATACAATACTACCATATTAGTTCCCATTTCAGATTCATATGTGCTTAAGTACCATAAAACAGGCAGAGATATGTGGAAACACACTAATTACTTCGTTTAATCTTTTAAATTTAGCCCAAAGTTTGAACAGTAGGCAGTCTAGCACACTACTTCTTAATAATATTGGCAGATGGGTTGAAATTAGGTTCACAGTGATTTCTGAATTAAAGAGAGGAATGTACAAAAGCACAATTCAGTTACTAGATTGTAGTTGTAAATGACAACACGTATGATACGCATCTGCACAGATGATTCATAGTTAAAAGGGAAAGAGAGAAGAAGAAAAAAGAAGTGGAACTGTTTTTATGAACTATGGGTGTGTTCACTGTAACATGCTCCAGGGTGTATTTCAACTTTAATGGAAAGAAATGAGGCGATGCGGAGATAAAGAAAGTAAATATATGTAAGAAAATTGCACTCCTGATCAAAAGAACATAGCAGTTCTAATTGCAGGAAGATCAATGGGTGAACTCTTAGATATTATGCTCTACTGTAGATTTTTTTAAAAATTATACAATAGTTCATCTGCATACATTGTCATCAAAGAGTATATAGGACAATTTTGTAAACTGTTTCATCAAATTAAAGAGTGACAAAGCTAATATGTCTAGTAAATTACTTTGATAAAATGTTTAGCTCCTGTTGAAGACACCGAGAGTTTGTTGTAAAGGTCAGAGTGAGTTGGTATGATGCAAGTTTTAAAGCATTTCTTAATGATCCTGCCTGAATTAATGTGTCAGGGACGTACCTTTCACTTCAAAGGATGTTCTCAGTTTAACATTTCACCATCGCTTCAGATCCTTGAAATACATACTTTGTAATTTTAGAAAATATCATGATTAAATATGAATACTTTTTAAAATCTGTAACTGCTTTTTTAGTTAACAGATTAAATACATTGTTGAATACTGGCTAAATAGTAGAAACAGTAATTTGAACTTGATGCTAAATGAACATCAAGGAGCAGTGAATTAATTCTCTAAATTCCAAAGAAATATTGCCTTCAGTAGTACTGTCTACTACTTGAGTTGGATTTCATCAGCCACTTAACGCTTCAAAACTATTTCATTCTTTTTGGTAAATAAATGTTGCATCTTTTTAAACCTAAGAAAGGTACTTTCTTATTTTGATTAGAGTAAACAATCTTTAGGGACTATTTGGATAACACTTTGGGGTACATTCTGTTTTGAGTTTACTTGTTTCATGACAATTTCAAAAAAGTTGCAGTTGAATGAGTTAGAAACGGGTAATGAAAACCGTTTGCTTTACAAATATATTCAAAATACAGCCTTTTGTTTTCCTAACTGAAATGCTACTCCCACCATCTTCTAAGTTGTTTTTGTTTGGGAATTCAGTTTTCATTAATTCAGCCAACTTTAGGTGATCAATAGTATTTGTGTTTTTGACTATAAAATTTCACCTAGTAAATACTAGAAAATTGGTAAATAAAATTGGTACCCAGTTAGATTTTTATTGCTAGCAAATTTGGCTTGCTGTCATAGATATTTTGATGGTAGTAAATCTACAGATTTATTAGCCTAATAGTCTTAGAATAGTGGTTTGAAGGTAAGAATTGGATGAATATAGATATAGTGAGCAAATATATAAATTGCTGGTAATTGTTGAGGTTTTATGTTACTTCAGTTACAGTCCAGCTGGATATCAATTTCTGGAAACCTTAAAACTTTTACTATAATTCATTTCTTTAAGGGAACGCAAAACTGGCCTGAATAAGCAGCGTTCTATCTTCTGAAGAGTTCATTCTGTGTTAATTGATAGATGAACATAGAATTCCATCCAGAGAGAAAGCAAAATAAACCATGACCAGGAATGTTTGAAGCTTCTTCTTTCCCACATCATTGGTCCAGGCAGTAATAGCATACTGGTGATATATTTATCTTTGTACCAGGCAGATGAACCTTTCAATTTCAGAAAGAAAAAATCGTATTGTCTTACCTCCCTGTGCAACAGGAGTTATTTCTTCCGTGATTCATTCCATGCTCCATAGTTTTAGCAACTGTGATTGCACGAACAACAAATGATAGTATCAGCAAACTAAGATGGTCAAAGATTTGAAAATTTCAGCAAAGAGTAAGAATTCTTGGCCACAGTAAGACATGAAGTACGAGGAAGAAATGAAGAACCTAGAAGAATACAGGTAGTCCTCGACTTATGACCACAATTGAGCCCAAATTTTCTGTTGTTAAGTGAGACATTTGTTAAGTGAGGTTTGGCCCATTTTACAACCTTTCTTGCCACAGTTGTTAAGTGAATCATTGCAGTTGATTAGTTATTAACCCAGTTATTAAGTGAATATGGCTTCCCCATTGCCTTCACATGTCAGAAGGTCACAAAAGAGGATCATGTGACCCCGGGACACTTCAGCTGTCATAAGTATGAACCAATTGTCAAGTGTCTGAATTTTGATCACACGTTCATGGGGATGTTGCAAAGGTTGCAATTGTGGAAAAAAGGTCGTAAGTCACATTTTTCAGTGCCATTGTAATATTGAACAGTCACTAAACGAACTGCTTTATGTTGACGACTACCTGTATTTCTATATTCTTCTGGAGAAGTGGTAAAACAATTCAAAGAGGTATCACTAGACAGGCTGAGAAGTTCATGTCCGAGGCAACCAGCTTCTCATCTGTTTTATCAAATGGGATTGTGGCAGTCTACTTACTGTCAAATGAAACAGTTCTGTAATATTGTAATAAAACAACCCCTGTGAAATCAAAATATCTTGTATTATTCAAATAGAAATTCTCTCATCTGCTCATAGGAGTCTACTTTTGTGAATGAATGAAATTTACAAGCAGTTTGCAAGAGTAGCTATGATACTACCCAGAGGTGGTATTCAGCAGGTTCTGACCAGTTCTGGAGAACCGGTAGCGGAAATTTTGAGTAGTTCGGAGAACCGGCAAATCCCACCTCTGACTGGAGATTTTACAGTATCCTTCCCCTGCCATGCCCACCAAGCCGCGCTCACAGAACCGGTAGTAAAAAAGTTTGAATCCCACCACTGATACCACCTGTTCAAAAAAAAAAAAAATATCTACTGGATTATTGGAAATCCTGTAAGTGAGGGTAAGAAGGATTTTTAACCTTGACAGATTTCTCTTAGACAAAGTAATGGGGAATACTGACAATACTACAAATGGAATTACAGTCTGTTATTCAAAAATAAAGCCTGTGTTCTGTTTCTAAAGAACACATGGATTTCCATTCTTCCACCCACTCTTAAAATACTTGGAAGGAAGATAACAGTGAAAATCTTGACTGTGTTAAATAAATCGTTGCCCTGGCAATTTCCAGTCTCTGAATGGAGAAGTCTCACATGATTACTGAAAAATGTATCTTTTAAATCATATGAACTGCCTACCAATAAAAAAAGTACAGTATATATAAGCCAATATGTGGAATATTCCCATATCTGGTGGAAAATTAAGTGTCTAAGACATTTCTGGCAACTATATGTTGTACATCTACATCACATTTATTATACCACAAATACATTATGACATCTGAGGTTTTTTTTGTTGCCCTCAGGGCTTGGTTGTTTTCTTGCAGGTGTTTCATTAACCAAACTATGTAACATCATCAGTGTTAGTAGGGAACACTAGAACAACCAAGCTCAGAGAGCATCCAAAGACACCTCATTTTACCCCTGAACCACAAACATTCTTCTTTATTGGTATCATTATGGAGTCCATTCATTACAAAAGCAATAACTTAGAGGACCAAAAGTAATATATTTTATTTAAACGTTATTTTCCCCTTTGCCATCTTCAGTATTTCTTCATAAAGATTTTTGTAAAAACAAGCAAGTCTTCAAATTTGGGCGATAACTGAAAATGTGAAACTATGCTGGCTCTTTATCCATTTATAGCTGGATCTGTATGTTTACTTAACCTGGTTTCTTGTTTATGTAAGATTTTTTTTTATCTTTGTCATTTAATTCGCTTGCTATTTTCTATGACCATGCTTGTGATTTATTGAAGAAAGAAGTTTTCGAGTAGAAAAAGCTGTGGGAATCAAGCAAATAAAAAAACAACAACCCCAGTTTTTGTTATTACTAGGTTCTTTCTTATATATTGAGGACCAAATATGCTTATTGCGCACCTATAGGAAAGCATCAGATGGAGATTTGGAATTGTTCATTGTGTCTATGTAGCCTTGGCAAACTTAGTGTTTAAATATGGTAAATAATAACAATAACTTCTTACACTGTGCAGAATAACCTGTGGCATTGTTTAAGATAAGCAGTGGTTGGTTTATGGATAGGATTTACAGGACAGCACTAGGAAAGTAAGATTCGAATTCTGTCTGATATTTTAGAAGGCCCGATCGTACCTCTTAGTTTATATAGCTTTTCGTCAAAATCAATAATTTTAAAATAAACTAATGCCTCTTTATGTCTTGGGAGATACAGGTAGTCCTCAGCTTAAGACCACAATTGGGCCCAAAATTTATTTTGTTAAGTGAGAAATTTGTTATGTGAACTTTGCCTCAATTTATGACATTTCTTCCCACATTTGTTAAGCAAATCACTGCACTTGTTAAATTAGGAACATGGTTGTTAAGTGACTCTGGTTTCATCATTGACTTGCTTGTCAGAAGTTCACAAAAGGGGATCACACGACCCCAGGACACCACAATCGTCATACATATGAATCAGTTGTCAAGCATCTGAACATAAAATCACGTGACCATGGGGATGCTTTTTTAGTGTTGCTGTAACTTTGAACAGTCCCTAAATGAATTGTTGTAAGTCAAGGACTACCTGTATATTATTTCATGTCATTATTCTATACTCTTCATCTTTAATAGTACAGTAGTGTTTGGGCATCTTAGACAACGTGCCTAATGTTTGATGAAATCCTCAGTCCCAAGCCAAAGCAAACCGCTCTGCATTGATTCTTTCACCTGAAGACATATTGCAGAATTTATATGCTAATAATTTATATGTTAATATATAATAATTTGGTTCAATCCAAGGAAATCTACTGCGTTTGACTAATGCAAAACACAGGCAATGCATTTCCAATGTGGGAGACGAATTGAAAGATTGAAAAAAATCTGCCCAGGGAATAGGACAATCCATGAAAGGTGCCAAAAATTGAGCGCATATTTGCATGCACACGCTCGCGTGCCAGCACTCAGAAGGCAATGCGTGCCCCGCACGTCCCCTACACATGCGTGCGTAACCCTCACCTCCCACTGCCCCCTTATCTGCACTACGCCTCACAGCTGATTTCGGCCAGTTTGAGGCCTTTTTCAGCCTCCCAGAGGCTTCAGGAAGTCTTCTGCAAGCTTTTCAGGACGAAAACTAGGCCCATTTCATCACTTCCGGTATTTCCAGAAAAACAGGAAGTAATGAAACAGGCCTGGTTTTCGGCCTGAAAAGCCTGCAGAAGCTTTTCTGAAGCCTCTGGGAGATCTAAAAAGGACTCAAACCGGCTGAAAATCAGCTGCGAGGCACATGCATGTGCAGTGAGGTAAGTTTGCCTGTAGCTTGCGTGCTGGCACAAATGGCTCTACGTGCCACCTGTGGCACACGTGCCATAGGTTCGCCATCACGGTACTAGGGCTTTATACATTATAATTGCAAAACAGTGGATTGATATCATTTCCTTAGTGTTTTTTTTCATATGTCTACTTTATGAGTTCCAGCTGTGGCATTTTTCAAGGGGGGCTGTTTCTGTATTGGTCAGTGAAAATAATGAAGAAATTTAGTGATTTCACACACTCTGCCAGCAATAGCTTTTTTAAATTCTGTTTTATTGACTATACAACAGTTATAGGAATTTATGTAAGACGCTAAGATGCAAACCATGGTTTACACTAATAAACATTCTCACAACATATAAAGTCAAATCTGGACAGTCCATATCATGACCCTGTATTCAGTTATGTGCATGTGTGAATAATCCCAAGAATTATAGATACGAATTCATGAATTTTAAAATGGATAAGGCTAAAGGATGGACTGAAAAGTTTTTTTTTTAAATCCCAGGAAGAAAACAAAGGCAAATTATGCCCATATTGTTATCAAGAGCATGGACTTGAACTTGACTTGTTTATTTGCTGTAATGAAAGGAAAATATCAGATGGCAACAGTGAGCATAGCAATCTTTATTTTGGACAGAGACTAGCATAATACTATAAAGGTATAATTCAACACCATTTCAATTCTAATTTACTACATAGTCATCTGTGTAATATATAATTGTTTATAACATTTGCTGATTGTTTTTTTTTAAATTCCTGTCGATTTCTTACGAGCTGCAACATATACACCAAAGCATTTTTGTACATTATTGAGCAATTGTAATTTATGAATTTTAACATTTGCAAGCAAGTTTGATTAATATGATCTGATAGAATATAACATGCTTCTGTATGATGGGCATTGAAAAAGAATTGGTTTAGAGCTGATTCAGCTTGTTGAGTCCTATAAAGATGTTATTGTTCCAGGGATGGGATGATCTCATGACCCCTTTCTCAGTCAGCATGGGCACAAAGCATTCAAACACTTCTGTATTTTGGGACTTCTTGTCTGGATTTTTTTAATAAATCCAGTTGACAAAGAGAAACTGCTTTCAAGTGGCACCTACAAAATACAATGGGCTAGTTTAAATGCCAGGCTAAAGTTTTGAGGCACTGGTTTCATCTCATGAAGTACTACATTTATAAGTTAATTATTCCTTACAGTTCTAGAAAGAAAATACTCTAAACAAGAAGAGACTTTTATTTTCTGGTTAACACGGCAGCATATAACCAGCTGTGGACAGAAATGGTTGTCTAGGCAAGCCCTGTGCAAAAATTGCTTAATCATCTCTTATGCATGCTGCATTTCTACTGTAAAGTCAAAAGGGAACTGCCAGTCATTTTAATGTAGGCTTGACTGTTCTCTAGGATTCCTGTACATTGCTTTTGCCGAACAGTTTCCAAAGAATTAGGTTATTTAAATGCTAGGATGGAGTAGATTATGATTTGCTAATTTTTCAAAAAGTTCAGTTGAATGGAAGTTTACCTGAAGGCTACAGATGCATGTATAACATGCTTAAATGACTCTCTGTACTAGTGAAATAATTGTTACCTACATTGTATTTCAAAAGGCCATATATTACATTCATATATTATTCAGTACTCCTTGTATTGGATTTGTGAGAATGACATGGTATAACTTTTCCAATTACAGTAGTTAATTGGAAAGACTCCCTTAAAAGTTATATTCTTAGTTAATTAAAAAAATGTTATTTCGTTTGAATACCCCTTTAGAATGAATTTAGATAAGAGTCTATTCTCCTCTCCCCTTTTTTTCCTAGGGCAGCTGAAAAAAACATTTGTATTCTACAACCTCTAAATCTCCTTAAATCAGAAGTCAGGGTAGGTAAACATTCTAAGGTGCAGTTGATGTTTTAAAGTGCCCGTTCCAAAAACTTTTTTTTTTGCCAGCTATCAATATTCTGCCTGCCTTCAGGAATCTGCCCTTGAAGTACAAAGCCATATGTTTTAAGAAAGGTTAAGTATTCAACAAGCTGTATATTTAACCCTTAATAGGCAAGCTAGGAAGATACTTACATAGCTGCAAATGTGAGAGAATGTAGACTGATGAACACAGCTACCCATAAGGAGAATTATGTAAGTATGTATAAAATTTTACCAATAGCATATCTAATTTTATTTCCTTCATTAAAATTTTGACTATAAAATTAAGATTCCAGTTGAAAAATGATCTGTGGTTTATACTCAAGTTCCTGGACTTGAACAATCAACTCTAAACACTGACCTGTTCATGCAGTATTCACTTATGAAATATACAACATTTTAAACAGAGCTTCAGAGATATTCAAACTTATAGTTAAAACTGTAACTATATAATTTTAATAGTTGTAGTTCTATTATATACTGTAATTCTATTATAGAACTATACATAGTTCTATAATACATACTATAATTATAGTTCTATAATGTTATGGAAAAAGAACTTAATTCTTCAGTCTTCTTTCCTGTCTGGTTTACCTTGAAGAGCCAATTTTGCCCTTAGTATTGTCACAACATCCCCATAGTCACACGCTTGCCATTTGTGCACTTTGCAAGCAATGCACATTTACAATGGTCACAGCATCCTCGCCATTTGCAAGCCTCATAACTGGCTTCCAAAGGCAAAGTCAATGAAGAAACATGCAGTAATCGGCAAATTGTGGTCATGGGTTGTTGCACTTGGATGATTTGCTTAATGACCTTAGTGGAACTAATGTTGTAAGTCTAGCACAATCATGTGATATTTCACTTAGTGATTGTGTTACTTAATGAAAGAGTCGACTGTCCCAATTGCAGTCATTGAGGACTACCTATATTTATCTAATTGTTCCTTTCAGTGATTAAAAAAATAGTATCAAGTTCTTACAGTAGCTGTGAAAGCAGTCATCACTGTTCATACATGACACAAAATTTTGCAGTGTTCAGCTGTCAGTCCATTAGGATAAGAGCTTGGAAAGAAGTCAGAAAAACAGCATATCAGACCTTTTAATATGACTTAAAGCAAGCCCATTTAAAGTTTCGATGGACTTTCTTTATTTTCAGGTTTTTGTCTGTTTTGTAAACACCAATATTAGAGAGTGTTGAGAACTTTTGTTGCAAGCTTAAGTCAATGTCTGCTCAACCAAAATGGATTGAGCATTTGACATAAAGGGAGACAGGTGTGAAACTTTGATTCCTGGTCAAATAGCGATTAGTTATATTGGAAGTGTGATTCTTTTCCATAGTATCCCTAATGCTTTGAAACATCAACACCATTTCTCTTGAAAAATCATTTCCTTTCTCCCTGATGGAGCATCTTGTCTTAATTTAATAAGTTCCACTCTTACTCAAGTCCAAAAACAATATATTTCAGTCCAATGTTACTCCCCAGAAAGTTCAATAATCATATTTCTTTACATCTCAAGCTTCCGCAACTCAAAAATCATTTTGCTTTACTTAAAATCTTCCTTGTTAAATGATTATGGCACCAGTAGTTGAATCTTGAAACTTTTTAGGTTTTTTGTAAATCGTTTGAACAAAATAAGTAAACTTTGTTGGCATTTACATTTTACATCAGGAATTACTAATTTTTTTTAACCATCACATGTCCCTTTAATATAATTTTAATGTACTCACCTCTCTTAAAAATACAAACACCAAAATGAATATAACTGAGTAATGAAAGCAATACAATGAAACTTTGGAAAAGGTGGATTTATTGTAAAAAATAAAAGCTTCTTCACACTTCCTTTGGATTCTCTGCATTTCCTCAAGGGAGGTATCCCTCACAGTTTGGGAAACCCTATTTTAGATGATGAAGAATTCTGTCTTTTGCCAAACTACATAGTATTTTATTAATAAAGGAGAATAATTGTGGCTCAGGGTTGACTTGAGAGCTCCATGAGAGACTAGCACTGATGATGTTACCTAATTGAGTAACGAAACATCTGCAAGAAACCAAGCAAGCTCAGAGAGCACTAAGGATCCTCATAGTATTTTATTTCCAGCAGAGAGATATTAAAATATGAGTGAACTGGTGTTCACCCATATTTGTGTTCTGAAATAGATCAACTCGAAATTGTCTCCAGATAAACAGTATATTTTTATAAAGAAATAAGAAGTAGGCTTTCTATGTGTTGGAAACAGGTTTTTTTTTTATGACAAATAGCCTTTAAACTTTCAGATCCCTAAAAATGAAATACCTGTTAAAGCAGGGATGTCAAACTCAAGGCCCTTGGGTGCTTAGATCTGGCCCACTAGGCTGCCCTGAAAACAGTGAAGGACCAGCCCGTGGTGCCTCTGCCAGTGAAAATGGAGCGCTGTGAGGGCCATGTGCCGGCCCCCGGACCTCCGCTTTTGCTAGCAGAGGGTTGCAGAAGGTTGTCCAGCTGAAAATGGAGCTTGCAAGAGGGGCACGCAGCGCCTCCAAGCTCTGTTTTCACTGGCAGAGGGTTATAGGAGGCGTTGCAGCCGAAAATGGAGTTTGAGAGCCCATTTTTGCTGGCAGAGTGCTCAGGCCACCACAGGCGCCCCCAACACGAGTGATGTCGAGCTGGTTATAACCACCCTGGCTATGCCCACCCCATCCCTCAAGGTTAAACACAACCTTGATGTGATCAGTGAAATCGAGTTTGACACCCCTGGTTTAGATTAATGGTTGTTTGAATGAGTTAGTTGCATATCTTAACTTTTCTAAAGTAGCAGTTAGCAGCTTCTATAGAAAAGTAAAAAAAATCTACTCTGAGAATGTTTATACGATCAGAAAAGTTTCCTTGGTATTTGACTTGTATGATTCTTTTAGGCTGTGATGATAAGGACCTTTTCTATTTTTTTAGTAAGGGATTAATGAACTCTCTTTGACCCTTACAGTAATATTTGAAACTGCCTGGCAGTTCATTTGTTTACAAGTAAACACATTTCTTTTCTATTCACTCATTTGACCGTTACATCATTACAAAGAATGTTAAGAGACTGCTGAATTTCATTTGGAAATAGGTTTAATTAAGGTTATCATACAAAATTCCAAGCAATCATTAAATGGCAATAAAGACATAGAGAAAGCTGCAGCTCCTTGCTGTATCCTTTAATGTCTGTGATTATCTTGAGTTTTGAACTATAAATATGATAGCCTAGATTTATTGCAAAACATTTTATAAATACTATTCTATTGCATAATGTTTTATAAATACCAACATTTTAATTAACTGGATAGATTAGAATCCACTGTTAATAATCAGCTAAGCATGCCTTTCTTTTAACAGGAAAAACAACTTTTCCCCTTGTGACTATTAAAAAGCTTTCAATTTCCAAATTGAGGACTAGATCCTATTTTTTCTTACTCCCTGGATCACCGAATTCCTTGATCCACCAAGTTCAATTCACTTCTCCAATTCTGACTTAAGCAGCTCAAAGTAACTTTGATAGCCTTTGCACGTTTCTCCTTAATGTCTTTTAATTTCATCTAGAAATTAATTGACATTCTTGCCATCAATTATCACTAGTATTCATAAAATCTATGCATATTTTGTCATAAAATTGAAATGGCCAATATTGTTCACATTCAAGGAAATATTCTGATATTAGGTTGCTGGTTCACAGAACATTCGCTTACTGCCATCTTAGTTGAATTGTTGTGCTAACGCTATCATTCTGGTAATTAAACCCAAAGAACTTTGGTGACTGAGTTTGCAACCTGAAACCTTCCCTGGATGTCAGATACAATTTATGTTACATCAGTCAACCCAGGTTATTTCAGTCATATGGTGCCAGCCCCCCAGTGACAGGATTAAATATGACAGCAAGATCCAAACTGATCATGTTGCTTATTACAAAATGGAATGACTTTTCTGATTCCTTTGTGCTTAGAGGAAAAGAAGAAAACGCACTCACACTTCAAGACAACACAGGTCAAAAATTGTGGGCTGAAGTGAATGTGTTGCTTATCCAATATCTGTTCCGCTTGCAGCTAACAATAACAATAGCAGAATATTTCATTCTCAGAAACGGCATACCTAAATATGCACTATGAAATATGAAATGAGAAGCTTTCTGCAAAGTACATTTTTGTTATTAGCAGTTGCTGTTTCTTTGTTATTAGCAGTTGCAATTGCTAATAACAGTGTGAATTAGGTGTGAGCAGTAGAAAGCTTATATATCTAATAGGACATTTGCTGAATGTTGATGTACATATATAATTATAAGTAAACAGTATAATTCATTTTACATATTTAGTAGTCAGTTACTCTGGGCTTCTTGAGATCAGTACCAAGATCACGTTGTAGCATCCCCTTGGTCACGTGAACAAAATTTGGATGTTTGACAACTGACATATATGTATGACAGTCACAGTGTCCCAGGATCTTGTGATCACCTTCTGGCAAAAAAAGGCAATGGGGAAGCCAGATTCACTTAACAACCGTGTTACTAACTTAACAACTACAGTGATTCACTATCTGTGATAAGATAGATCGTAAAATGAGGCAAAATTCACTTAACAGCTGTCTTGCTTAGCAATGGAAATTTTGGGCTCTGTTTCATCCACCTCAAACTTATTTCTCAGTTTATTTTTTGAAGATTAGCAACCTAGTTTCCCAGGTAAAGACTCCTAGATAGAAAACTCATGAAACAGCAATGAATACCGTACAATAGGCATGCCACAACTATGAAAACCTTAAGGACTCTTCCCAATCTACCCTGTCCATGTTGTAAGGACTCTCCCCAAGGACGGCAAGTGTAGATCTTGGCCAACATAAACCTTGCTCACTCTTGAAATGGAAAGACAAATAAGCAAGAAAGTCATTCTTATTTGTTACAATGGAAGACGTGGATCTTGTCCATTTCATTTGTTGAAATCTGAAGTTTATAATGCTCCCCAGTGGTGGGATTCAAAAATTTTTATGACCAATTCTGTGGGCGTGGCTTGGTGGGCATGGCAAGGGAAGGATACTGCAAAATCTCCATTCCCATCCCATTCCTAGGGGAAGGTTACTGCAAAATTACATTCCCTCCCCATCCCACTAACCTGCTTTCCAGCTCCATTCTCCTGTGCAGGGCCCCAAAAGAAGAAGACCCAGCCAATCATCTGGGACTCGGGAGGCAGATAACAGATGGGGGCCAGTCAGAGGTTCTCTGAACTACTCAAAATTTCCGCTACTGGTTCTCCAGAACTGGTCAGAACCTGCTGAATACCACTCTATAGAGAGTATTCATAGAATGAATGAATGAATGTAGAATGAAGCTCAGAAACAAAAAAAAGAAGCAACAAGAAGCCCTGAAATTCTTATCTGCTACTTCTGAAATTTTCATGAGACATTAAAAACTTCTCTTAATACACTGCAACTTAATATAGGAGAAAGTTTCACAGTTCACTTTTTAATAAATTTTGTGGCCTTTTTCTAACCTGCTAAGGAAAATATCCCAGTGTTCTATAGAAGGTCAGCAAAAGGACAGGCATACTACTTTAGGCTAGTAATATAGCAGTATGTAACTTTAGTTTGATGTTGTATGGTAAAGCACTAATTGGATTCTGCAGGAGACTGCTAACTTTAAAGGCCTATAAAACCCGCACAGCCAAGGTAAGCATACTTTTTTCAAGCAGCCTAAGGGGGGGATCATTCTTTTAAAAAATACTTTCTTTTTTTTTTTGCATTTTTTTGGCACCGTTTCTTTTCAGAGACATTTAAAACAAAGTCATAAACTGTGTCAATCCCACTCTATGAGTTCCTTCTACACACGAAAACCTTGAGTTCCTCCCCTTCTATCAATACCCTTACCATAGAGGAAATATATCAGAAATTAATATTCCTTAGTCAGGACTGACTTTTGGGGTCTTCATAGATATGCCTATTCAGTTTTCTTGTCTTCAAAAAAGTACAGGAAACTCTTGACTTACGACCACAATTGTGCCCAAAATTTCTGTTGTGAAGTGAAACATTTGTTAAGTGAGTTTTGTCCCATTTTACAACTTTTCTTGCCACAGTTGTTAAATGAACCATTGCAGTTGTTAAGATAGTAATACAGTTGTTAAGTGAATCTGGTTTCTTCATTGACCTAGCTTATCAGAAAGTAATGACATGATCCAAGGATACTGCAACCAGTCATAAATATGTGTCATGCCCCTGGTGGAGACTGACTCTGAGGGAGAGGAGGAACAGCTGACAGGGAGTGGAAGTGTGGCTCCGGAGATTGTGGAGGAGGCTGGGGAAGGGCAGAGGCCGGCTGGGCAGTCAGAGGAGGACCCAGGCCCATCCCCTAAAGCACTGCAGGGAGGAGAGAATAAGGGCGAGATGTGGTCTACTCGGGAGGAGAGGGCCTTGATCCTCTTCATGGCTGCAACTGTGACAACTGAATAAGAGGACGTACATGCGTAGGGGCGAACGCTGGAAACAAAGCGTGAAAATATTTCTAGTTTATGGTTCCTCTCTGAGTTTGGCATCCTTTCCAGTGTGTGTTATCTGTGGATGTCCTCCAGCCCTTATCTTGCCTGGTTTATGTTGCTTTTTCCCTTCTTCTTGTAATTGTTTGTGTGGGAGTTTTTTGTCTTACGTCAAGAATATTCGGAGCTTGGAAGCAAAGTGAAGGAATGAAAGGGGCTTCACTTGTTTTCTGTGACTATTTATTTTGTTTCCCACCCTGGATCATCACAATATGAGTCAGTTGCCAAACACCTGAGTTTTTAATCACATGACCATGGGGATGCTGCAGCCGTCATAAGCGTGAAAAACGGTCACAAGTCACTTTTTTCCGTGCCGTTGTAACTTCAAACATTCACTAAACGAACTGTTGTAAGTCGAGGACTACCTGTAGTGTGCCTTCATTCAATATTATTTTCAGCTTCCTAGTCTATAACCTATTGCTTGGTATTTCCTTATAGTTTTCTATCCAAGATTAACCAGGCCTGACACAGATTAATTTTTTATCTAGATGAAGTCAGATAGGTGCTTCCACCTGCAGAAGCTTAAAAGCTTTAGCAGGAAGCTTTATAGTTCATCTGTTCACGCAGAGGCTGCATACAGGCTAATACAGAATTATAAATCAGAATTGCTCTGAACAAGCAGGACTTGGATCATTCAACTCTTTTACTTTCTACTTTATATGCGCACATTGAATAAAAATGAGAAAGATTAGCTTGTTATTCAGTCCTAAATTCCTAGTTCTTAGATAATCCAAGCTTGTAAATTAGTGTTCATGTTTGATTTAGGGGTCTTATTTTGCTTGGGAACATCATCATAAGAGTTTCAATCTGGATATCAATCAACACTTTACTATATATAATATTTGCTGTAAAGGAATAGGAACAAATTGGGAGTGTTTTCTAATTGCTTTGACTAGCAAGTTTTCATATATAGTTAACCAGGATAATTCCGCTTCCTTATTTTATTCATAAATGATATATAAACATATAAGACATATGTTTCTAAATTCAGAGGTATGCATTGAAATATAAATGTATGTTCCATTTTGCACAATAGTTCTGGGAAGGTTGTAGTCATACATACTGGCCATTCCACACTAGTTATGTATATGGGTATAGAAAATTATATCACCAATTTTGAGAAATGGTAGAATACATTTAACTTTTTCCCAAAGTATCCCTGTTGCTTTATATATTGGGAATGGTTTGTCCAGGGTGGAAGTTGGTGGCAAACTCATAATTTTATGCTGAACTAATTGTATACTGTCTTCATATGTGAGATCCTCTGTGTTTACATTTGTTCATTTTTCTGCTTTCTGTTGTTCCTAGTGGAGAACTTGGCCATTAAATAATACTAAATAATTAAATAATTAAAATAATTAGATGCATTGGTTGTTAAATATTTATTTAAATATAGTGCATTCTTAGATTTTTGTCTGAGTTTTTCATTTTTATTTTTCTTCATAGGAAGTGGAGGGTCTATCATACTGGATACTTATGTACCCTAGGAAACCATTTCTCCTCACCAGTAGTTCAATGTAATCAGATTCATGCTCATGGTAACCTAATTATTTATATAGGATTAGTTCAATCCTATATAAATAATTAGCATGCCCTGAACATAGATCTAATTCTTTCTAACCATTTCTTGCCTTTGAGACGATATTTATTATATATCTCATTTTGAAAGATTTTTAAGGTGTTTTAAAGAGTATATAAATCTGTTGTAAGGCCTTGAGGGACTGCTGTTCTGAACTCAAACAGATGCATGTATTCATAAAAGCAATAAACTACACAGATAGATTGCTGGACATTGTTTCATGTTGAAAACCCACAAGAAAGAATTACTGTTAAGAAAGATAAACTACTATTAAAATGAAGGAGAGGGGAGATTCTACAAAGCAGTTCAAAAGCCTGTGTGAGTATATTATTGGGTGAAATGTTTGTTTTTTCATTTCCAGAATTAGGGCAGATGTCTGTTTTACTTAATTATTGTACAGACCCTAGGTGTTAATGGATTCAAATAAGAGGTTTCTGTTTGAAAGCCTTAGTAGTAAATAATTCCATATATGTTTATGTGCACACACATATACAAATAAGAACAATTGGCAGTCTGTTCCGTCTACTGAATCAAATCTTTAGTAAACTTGAGGAAAAGTGACGTACCGTTGCCTTTTACGCATCTAATTTTGTCCTTATTTGCACTGTATAACCAATTTGCTAATGAAAAGGATGATTCCAGGTAATTTAATGTAAATTTCATAGGATGAAAGACATGATTCTATAGATGGAATCCAGCTCTTTATCTCCATGTGGCTACTGGTGGCTTTAGACAGGGGGACTCAAGTCAGAAGAATACTATCAGGCGAACAGGGTTAAATATTGCTTTCCCATAATATCAGTTCATTGAATAAATTAGAATCTCAACATGGCTGTTTGAAGATTGTTTGTGCTGCATATTGTACAGCCTCATTTGAGTTGAATTTGACTCCTAACTACTTAATGGATATATCTATCTAGTTATGCAGATAATTATACAGAAGTGGTTTGCCATTGTCTTTTGCAATGTTCAAAGGAAACCCAAAAAAGATTCAAACTAAATCTGGCTTTAATTCATAAGCTGACATGATTAACTTTAAATATATTCATTAATTTAGAGCAGGGTCTTTAAAAATGGCAAATCTATAACTAAGAAATAATCTGCACATCTGCAAGAAAGTACATAACAGCCTCCAAATTCTCATGTTCTTGAATATGAAAAGGAGACCATCTACAAACCTGCTTTATTTCCTGGTAAACGGTAGGCTCTTACTGTATTTCATTCATAATACCTATAGATGACCTTGGGAGATTCCCATTGTCATCAGAAATAAACTTTCTAGTGTCATTTGGTGGTAGAAAAATATTGTTTACCAGCCTGCTATTGAGTGCATCCATTTTCTAATACCTAATCATTCATTTAGTGTATACTGGGTTTATAACTGTCCCTTCAACAATGATTTGGATATCTCAGTGCCCTGCACTAATTTCCTAGTATCTCTTGTAAGTTTGTGCTAGATACACATTATCTTGTCAGAAGGTCCTTGAGTGGGTACTCAGAGATAGTCACACAGATTTGAGAAAGAAGCTATTTTTATATAGTAGTAACATTTCTTTCCAGTATTTCCCTTTTACTTCTTTACAGAAATTGTCCTTTTTAATAGCAAAAAGGAGTGTTAAAGCACATTAACAACTCATAAAATTAAAACAATTGTTGTGAGATTAGTCCTTGTTGCTCAGCTCTCAGCTCAAAAGCCTGTTGTTTTAAGCAATGCTTCCCAAGCTCTGTAATTTTAGTCATTACATCTGTAGCCATTCTTGTCTGCAGACATAGAACATACCATTAAAACACCGCAGTCCATCTCAGTAATCCTGCAGCCATTCTCTCAGCGGCTTTAATGAGGCATGTTTGTCACTGTATCCACCTTATTTATTCTCCAGTGTTTATTTTGTTTTTGTAGACTTGTTTGGTGTGCATTCCCCTTGCCTCAACTATTATTAAAGATTTGCTGCTGGATTTGATTATCTCATATAATCATCCGTGGGGGATGTTTTTGTACAAATTTGTTAATGCATAGAGGAAGTTTATTTGCTTGGCTTTCCAGAAAGCTGGCTGAAGATTCCTTTGAGCAAAGCACAACTTTGATGCTAGTAGCTGATGGCAGGAGATCAGTTTTTTTTATGTCTGTGCAAAATGGAGTTTTCTATACAGAAAGGAGCCTAAGGCATTGAAATGAAAAGGAGAAAAGATGAAAGCTGGCTTTGAAGCAAGGTAGTTGGTCAAAATGGAAGGAGGAAGAGGGTGAAGAAGAAGATCCTGATTGAACAAGTTGCCCTTTCAGGAGGTAGAACAAGGATAGCAGGAAGATAAACAACTCATCATAGCAGATCCATTCTCCAGTCTATTACAAAACAGGTTGGAATTGACTTGAAGTCCACTTCACTTCAGCCAGCCTTGAAATGGATAAGCCAGTCAGTCCTCTGTCCAGCTGTCAATCAGCAAATACAAAGGATATAATTCGGTCAACATCCTGTACCCCAAGCTGCTGCTTTATTTTGTAAAAGCTAGTGAACAACATAGCCAAAATAAAAGACAAACTAAAAGTGGCTATGGTAGAAATGTCTTCTTACATGCACTTTTTATGCAAATTAAAGTTGACTTCCTACTGGAATAGAATGGGAAATACATTACTCCGGAGAGGTACTTTTGGCTGCTCCTGTTCAGATTCTACTCTGTACCTGAGCTACGAATGGAAAATTTCTCAAAAATGCTCCATTTTCTGTTTAAGTAGCACTATTAGCACACTATGGTTCTCATTTGCCTTAGATATGAACAGAGATTACCCATTAATATTGAACCCAGTGTCTAAAGGAATTCTTTGAAGTTTACTAACCAAGCAGTTTTAGGTTACTAATATAGAATTTTTAAAATGTGGTTGCTTGAAAGTGAATTTTACTTGTCATAGGGCCATAACAGGCTATTTATAAACTAGCCATATAATTATACATATATAATATATATTTGCATTGGGATGGTTAAGTTTAAGATTTCATTATGTGATATATATATTTTTCAGTAAGATTTTAATTTGATTAATTGCTATTAATCAAAGAGATTAATATTATACTGCTATCAGTATTACCTACTTTCTGTAGGTACTTAAATTAACAACCGTTACCTTCCTGCCATATTTTTTCTAAGAAAAGTGATAGCTTAGAAGTATAACAATACACAACAAAGACTTTAGTTGATAGGAAATTATTACAATGCTAGAATTCAGTAATAAACATAAACATATGTTAAGAATTACTCAAAAGACATTTATGAAGGAGTGTTTGAAGTAGACAGCTATTGAGTAATTTGACTATTTTATGCTCAAGATTTCTTCAGTTAATATTTATTATATTATATATATAATGGTCTTTTGGCAGAATTGTGATAATATTAAGTGACTGAAATGAATTTTTGGATTTTTCCAGCACAGAACACACACACTTTCTCTTTCTCTCTGTTCCTTGGAATTTGTATGTGCCAAAAGTTGAGAATCAGCTTAGAGAAAACCTGAATGATTGATTAAATTGATTGCTTTAAATGAGGGGCCAATGGACTGGCACCGGGCCTTCGCATGCCAGGAACCGGGCCACGCAAACAAGCGAAGCCCCATCCACTGGATGCAAGCAGCGCACAAAACCACGTCTCCCCACAGAAAAACCTCTGCATGGAATGGTCCCTAGTGCCTAAAAAGTTGGGGGCTGCTGCTTTAAACTAGTTCATCTATTTGTATTGGAAAACAACATTTTGAATAGAACTAGACTTCCTGTCTCAGGAACTTCTCTTTTGGGGGGGGGGGGGGGGGGGGGGGGGGGGGGGGGGGGGGGGGGGGGGGGGGGGGGGGGGGGGGGGGGGGGGGGGGGGGGGGGGGGGGGGGGGGGGGGGGGGGGGGGGGGGGGTGGGGGGGGGGGGGGGGGGGGGGGGGGGGGGGGGGGGGGTGGGGGGGGGGGGTTGGGTGTTGTGTTTTTGGGGTAAAATTTTTTTTGGGGTGGGGGGGGGGGGGGGGTGGCTATTTTTTTGTTTTTTTTCCTTTTTTTGGGGCGGTTTTTCGTGGGGGGGGGGGGGGGGGGGGGGGGGGGGGGGGGGCCCCTTAGGGATTTGGTAATTTTTTAAGGAGTGGAGTTTTTTCCCCTCCTTTGCTGGCACTTTGCTTGTGTGGAGTGACCATTCAAAGTTACAATGGCACTGAAAAAAGTGACTTATGACCATTTTTCACACTTACGACTGTTGCAGCCTCCCCACAGTCATGAGAGGCCTGGCGAGGAGATGCATGCCTGGATGTGAGTGATATTGAGTTGGCCACGCCCAGCCAATAACATGACCACCAAGCCACGCTCACCAATTAAGCCATGCCCACAGAACCAGTTGTTAAAAATTTTGAATCCCACCCCTGACAGGACCTACAAGAATTGTTTCATGCTGAAGATATGCTGCCAGAAGGGGAACTACAAATAATAAGTGGTTTGAGAATTAGAAACACAGATTTTTGGCAGGCATCTGGCCACAAGTTACAAAATCAGCCTTGGTACAGGTTACAATTTGAGGCTTGTGCACTCCTGGAAATAAAATATTATTTGTGGCAGTCTTGGCTAGGAGGGCCTTATCTCAACTTTGAGTTGCATGCTAGTTATGCCCATTTCTCGTTTGGGAGCCCTTTTCTCAAGTCACTCGCACCCTTGTTATCTCCTGTTTGGACTACCACAATGTAGTCTATATGGGGCTACACTTGGAAGAGTATCTGGAAGCTGCAGCTGGTGAAGAATGCATCTGTGCAAGCAGTTTTGGCCACCCCAACGACTGTACATGTTATACCTCTGCTGCATGAACCACATTAGATGCCAGCTTGCTTCCGGGTCCAATTCAAGTTGTTGGTTATCATTTTTAAAGTTATTCATGGCATGACGAGGATCTTTCTTGTTACACTCCATTTGTTGTTTGGTTTTAATTTGATTTTATCTGTATTTTTATTATGATTCTATGACTTTTTATCTGCAAAGTGCACAGAGTCATTAATATTCAGTCATTAAAACTGAACCCTGGCAAGACCAAGTGGGCTCTGGGTTTGGGGTTCGGTGGCCCATGGAGAATTTCCCCTTTGGTCTTGCGTGGGGTGGCACTTCCCCAAACAGACTGTGCGTAATCTGGAGGTTCCCCTGGATTCACGACTCCTGCTCGAAGAGCAGGTGGCAGTTGTGGCCCGGAGGGCCTTTGCACAACTGTGGGTTGTGCACCAGTTATGCCCTTTCCTGGACCAACAATCCCTACTCATGGTCACTCATGCCCTAGTCATCTCCCATATTGTCTATTGCAATGCCCTGCACCTAACGAGCATCTGGAAGCTTCAGCTGGTGCAAAACGTAGCAGCTCACATGATTCTATGCAGAGCTCGGTGTGCACATGTATCAACTCTCCTGCGGGAACTGTATTTGTTACCGATTTGCTTCCAGGTGCAATTTAAGGTGCTGGTTGTCACCTTTAAAGCCCTGGCTTGGGACCAGGTTATCTGAGGAACTGTCTCTTGCTGGTCATATCTATCCGACCCGCTAGACCTGGGAGGCAACGAATGTTGAGGGTCCCATCCCCTAGGGACATACATCTAGTGGGACCCAGAGGAAGGGCCTTCTTTGTAGTGGCTCCCTCTCTCTGGAAAATCATTGCCGCAGACATTAGATTGCTGCCACACTAACACCTTGTTTTGGAAGGTGCTGGAGACATGGTTCTGTCAGCAGACCTGGAGCAGGATGGAACCCATTAAATGGTTTGTATGAAAGTGAGTTTTCGGGGGTGGGCATGGGGGATGGTTATTTTACTAATTTATTATTTTTATTTCTTTTATATGATTTTTATATCCGTGTAAAGTGCCTTGAATCGCCATGTGTGAGTACGCAGCAATATAAAGTTTCTTAAATACATAAATATAGTGAAATGAACAGTGCCTAAACTTAATAAAATAAATGAACTTGTTGAATAGAAGTTAAAGACAATTTCTCAGACATAATAGTTCAGCAGAAGACAGTTGTATTGGTAGGAGGGATTTGGCTTCCTTAAACATGAGAAAATGTATTTTGGACAAGCTGAACTTTTATTGAAACAATGGGCTCCATTTAACTCAAAATGTAAGTATATTGCTGATAATTAATACCACAGAAAACTTTACACTACAGAGTTCAAATTACCCAAACATATAGAAATTAAAATTTAAAATAAGTTTAGATAGATTCATGGAAAATGGAGCTCTTAATGAAAATGATTTCCAATAATAAGAATGAATTGTAAGCAATAAGCTGCCCTGAGATCGTTCCTTGACAAAAGAAGACAGATTCTGGCTGGCTGGCTGGCGACGGACGGACAGATGGATAGATGGACGGACAGACAGACCTTATGCAGTGATATATTCGTTAGTCTGCAAAGTCTCTGTATTATAGATAAATGAAAGGTTTGTGTTTGTGGACATCATGTGACTTTTGATTCCAGAGTTGTCACAAGGTTTGTGGGATCCTTAAGAAAGAATTTCTGCAGATTCTTCCTCATTGCTATTCCACCACTACCCAGGAAGAAGAGAAGGAGATCACTTTACTCCAGGGGTCCCCAGCTATGTTGGCTGGAGAATTCTGGGAGTTGAAATCCACAAGTCTTAAAAGTTGCCAAGTTTGGAGACCTCTGCTTTACTCCATGGAAGTTGTAGTGGTCTCTGCAACCTCTTTTATGTCTTCCTTCTCCTTACCCTGACGGTCACATTGTCCTCTGTCTTCTCGTCCTCCATTTTTTGTTTTTTGTTTTGCTCCAGCTAACATGCATTGTAAAAATGGTGTATTAAATAAGCATTAACCGATCAGTTTGCCTTGGTAATGAAGATTAGTGCTGCCGACAAAATTAACACTGATTATGTTACCTAGTTTGGGTAATGAAATGTCTGCAAGAAAACAACCAAGCTCAGAGAGCACCAAGGCATTCAAGTTGCAAAGGAAGTAGGCCTGTTACTAGATTTCCAGTGATGTGTCCCTAAAGGAATATTCTGCATTTTTCAGATTATCATTAGTGCTGCTCTCCAGTGCTAAGATTCAGCTGGTGGGTTTTTCCTTCTTCATGGGAAATTTACTGAGGTGACTTTTTGCCAGTCATTTTCTCTCAATCCAGTTTGCCTTGTGAGGCAAACTAGACTGAGTTTGCTTTTATTTGAGAGAATCAAATAAAGAGAGATTCCCATATAAGCTGTCTTGTCTCTAGAGGAAGGTTAAGATAGAACAAACAAATAAAACAATATTTTCAATGTGAACTTGCCAATAGATGACAGCTAAGAGACAAGCAGTAAATATTCAGGCATTGTCTGTTGTTTTAAGGGTTATAAATTATATTTTGGTGATGTTATTAAAAACCCTCCAGTCTTATATATATATAAAAACTTGAAATCCATAAATTGTCTGCTTAAAAGTGGAAAAACTCCATTTCGGTTTGCTAGCTGGATATCATTTTTAGATATGGATGTGCTGATGTTTTAATGCACAAATTCACAACACTACTTCTCAGGATTCAAAGAAGTCCAAAAATAAATGATCTTCCTCACATCTATATTGCCATCATCTTACCTCCCTAAATTAAAGATATTTCTGGACTTGTAACGTGAGATCATTTCTTTGATATTTTTTCCTCTTTAAAAACTATTTTTTAAGAATGACAGCACATTTATTCGCCATTAGAGTCATTTCTGAGACTCCATTGTTTCAACTGAAGGCAGTATGTTGTAGGTCACTATCTTATTTCAGTTCTATCAAACATTTGTCAACCCTTCCTCCTTTTAAATCTCAGCAAGCTTGTGCCCCTTTATAGTGCACATTTATTAGACCCTGCTGAGAAATGGGTGGCTGGATGAATGCTCCTTTTGTATACGTATATATTGAAATAGATGGCATTCGGCAAGTGAAAGGAAGGATCATTTTGCCTGAACAAGTTATAGCTCATTCTATTAATCTGTGGGCTATTTTAATCTACCTAATCAGCATTTCTTTTGTGTTGCTTTCTCATTGACTTTTATGATGACGTCTTTGATATATCCAGGTGAGAGGGTTGTTTTTGTATGCTAGTTTTGATTTATGACCTATAATTATTTTTTATGTCTCTTCATGAATTTGTTTCCATAAGAACATGAGGAATATTCTGTTACTTCTGCAGTGGAGTAAAAGAGAAAGGCATTTAAACTTTTCCTACATTTTAGACACATTTGTGTGTATGTGAATATGTATTGTTCAATATTAATATATAGTAATTAAATTAAATTGTTTTTGTTTTGAAGAGGTATATCTACAAAGCCAGGAAGAGGAGGAATCATACTTTGTTTGGGAGAGATTAAATGTAAATCTTCTTGAAATTCTGCTAAACCTTATTCCAAAATTCTGGATGTGATAAATCACCTAAAGTAATTTAAGAGAAAATGTACATATACACACATACACAAGCATTCTTTTTCTCCAAATACATTTGTGGAATTTTTGCTTTTTGGACATTTCAAGTTATTATTTTTTGTCCATTTGTTAGAAACCACAATAATTTCAACTGTCATATTGACAGTGCTGAATCATGTTTGCAGATAATGAATGTTAGCATCATTTTTTTTAAATGAAAGCTGTACATTGCCCCCCACATTGCCCAGAATTAAGGCTGGATTAGATTTTTACATTCCATTATATTAGTTCAAAAAGTTGGCATTAGAGTGTGGGAAAATCTGGTCTAAGTTCAGCTGAGCACACAGCAGGTTATAGTGGGTGGCTTCTCACTACAGTCTTACAGTCTGCTCTATCCTTCCTCCTTTTGGTTTTCCAAAAAAGAATATTAGAAACATTCCACTCTGTTTATAGATTGACTACAGTTCCTTAGAACGTGTGACCTTGGTACACAAGGTTTGTTTAAAAAAGCCAGCATTTGGAAACTTTGATTCTGGAGTGTTCTATCAAACAGTTTGGACAAGCTACAGTTCTCAAATTCAAACATTATTGGGAACTGTAGTTAGTACAAAACAAGAAGCAGATGATTCCAATTTTCATTGCTGATGTACTAAAGGGACAAATCAAAGCAATTTTCTTGATTTGAATCAAGTGATTGCTTTTCACATTTCTAGCTTAGCATTACTCAGCTTCTCTACACTGTTGAAGGATAACTAAAACCGTTACTTTCCACAATTTTGGTTTTGTTTTTGTTTTTAATACAGGGAGAAAGTATTCTTGTTTTGATCTGTGGTTGTTAGCTTTTTTAAAATTAGTAGCGCAACATCAGGCAAGCAAAAAACAATTGTGTATAGGTAACCCTCGACTTATGGCCACAAGTGAACCTAAAATTTCTGTTGCTGAGTGAGATAGCTATTAAGGGAATTTTGCCTCATTTTACAACCTTCCTAGCCACAGTTGATAAGAGAATCTCTGCAGTTGGCTAAGTTAATAAAAAAAAGTTGTTCAGTCAATTTGATTCCCCGTTGACTTTGCTTATCAGAAAGTTGCAAAAGGAAGTCATATGACCTCGGGACACTGCAACCGTCATAAGTACATGCCAGTTGCCAAACATCTGAACTTTGATCACATGACCATGGGGATGCTACAATGGTGATAAGTATGAAAAATGGTCATAAGTCACTTTTTTCAGTGCTATATAACTTTGAATAGTCACTAAACGGTTGGTTGTAAGCTGAGGCCTACCTATAGTTTAGCCCATTGATAATGTGCTTATCATAAAAGATGACCAAAACCATTGATATAAATCTGAATTATAGTATCTCCTGATAATTGCCATGGGTTTAGGTTTCTTCCCTACATATTTGATGGTACTTTTGGGGTAATACTATACAAAGGAGCTCAAATATGCTTTTTAAAAATAATGTTAGATGCCATAAAAGGAATGGTTAACTTAAATCTAGGAGAACAGCATGAAATGGAAATATCCATGATGGGACGTCTGCAGGAACTACGTTGGAGCCTCATTGAGATGCTACAAGAACAATGGTTTTCTAGAATGTGTTGTTAAGAAGGTCCATGACAAGAATATCCATGTGACGTCCATTATATGTTATTTATTTGTTTGGTTATCGCATGATTATGCCAGTCATCTCATCAAGTGGACATTTATAACCATGGGAGGAAAAGGATAGCTTAGAAAGTCCCCTAAGATCAAAAGCATTGCATTTTCAGGCTTTATGTAGCTGCTGTGTATACTCATGCTCTTTTAGCACAGTGCTGTTTGTGGGTATATATGTCCTCGAGCATAATTCTTCCTCCTTTCATTTGTAATAGGCTTTTAAAAGAAAGAAAACCTTTGCTAAGAACTGATTCCCATGGCTGATTGGAAAAAGCAGAGATGTGTCAATAGGTTATCAAGGGTTTAATGTTGCACTTCATATGAATCCTACTATTGTGTTCATTTTTAAATAAGTCTTTAGGATATCCTCATTTTAGTGTTAAATGTACACATATAATAGATATCTAGGCCTATGGGTGTAATTAAAAATCTGGATTGGTGTAATAATTATTCAATGCTTTCTTTGAAAAGAATCTGTACTTTTATGGAGATAGGCAAATCTAAAAGGGACCTGGAAGATTTTAAGTATTTTACTTGATCTTATTGAGAAACAAAGCCCAGCTGTATGTTTTATAAGCTTTCTGTCAATGTAAAGAACAGATAATTGAGCCCTTGCAATTAATCTGAAAAAGAATCTAAAATCAAGGATGGGAACAAGCAATAATCAATATAGATAGGTTACTAAGTTAATTTTAAATATTTGTCTCTTTTTATTAACGAAGTAGAATTTAGGATGTCTTGTATTTTAAAATGGAGTAACTCCTTTTTAAAGGAATTTAGAAAGAAAGTAATATGCACATCACATTTACTAATTTTAATTCTTGAGGGCATAATCTGATTGATCTTTTTCAATTCTAATAAAAATGGAAAGCTTTTCCATAAGTCAGAATGTAACTGTAAACAACTGAAGAGTCTAGGAAAAATGCCTTGCGGGTACTAAAGGTGACAGAGATCTCTTGACCTAAGATGAAAGGGGTTGATAGGTTGAGGGAAGTCTCCCATCTGGCTCTGGAAAATGCCACCATCTACATGCCAATGCTAAGAGTAAATTACAGTAGCAGACAAAAAAATGACATGATATTAATTTGACTGGAGCCGGAGGGAACAATAAATGTAAGGAGGCTTGAGACCTAAGTATAGGTTACATTTTCAGTGCAGGAAACTTATTAGAACTATTGCTCTTCTCAGAGTTACCAATATAAAACATTTTCTATTTGGATTAAAAAACTGAACATGAATGATTCAAAACATATTCCCATTATCTGTATTTCTAAATCTTACTCGTTGACAAAACTATTTTTCCAAGATGAATTGTCAGTAATCTACTTTTCATTCCATAATAATGCAATTCTCTTTTTTTGAAGCTGGTAATTCATTGATCATGATTCTGAGACCAAGAAATGATAAAAAGGAAGGGTCAAGTCTTCATCAAATAAAAGGGGAAGGCTAGGTTATAGATAAGGTTGTCCGGGAACCAAAACCTATGAAAACATCTGTGGTAGTCAAGATCAGAAATCAAATTAGGAGACAGAATTGATGAGTACTATAAGATGGGAATCTTTTTTTTTTTTTTTTTAAGATGGATTGCAATATAAGTTGCAATATCCTCTCTAAGGCTGATGGAATCATTTCTGGAATAATCCAAACATTGGGTTCCAAATCTGCCCAGAAATAAAAAGGTGTCTCTAGTCTAGTACAAGGACAGAGACTTTGGGACAAACAGGATTATGATCTTAGGAATACATCATTTAATACGTCAGCCAATTTAAATTTGTAACCTGTTTTATGACATATCTTTTAAATAAATCTGTAAATATTTAATTATTTTCCAAAAAACATTGTTTTAAACATTTAATAATAGAAGACATGCTTATCTAAGAGTAATAAATTAATTTAACCCAAAGATTTGGAAGGGGGTAAGCTATGTCATCTCTGCATTTTTAAACTGTTTGTAATTTAATTAATACAATCCTAAAATAGTTTTAAATAAGTCCATTGATTTTGATTTTTGTTACACTAGACTGCAGCAATATTTATTCTTCTTTTGGTGATGCAGTTTTTTTGACTTGCTTATTGTAATGATTTATATAAACAGTAAAGCAAAACTAAGGGTGATGCTATAAATTTGTTGTGTATTCATTTATTTATTCATTCATTCATTGAAACAATAAGTGTACTTATGTCATCTGCTACTTTGAAAACTTCTTAAAGAAACATCCTCATATTTGTTTCTTTTATGAGTAATGCCATTCTAGTCTCTCTCTTCCATCTTAATCTTTTCTTTGACAAACCAATCTTACTTGCTTTGTAACAACAAAGTAGCCTTGCAAAGAATCATGTAAAACCATTACACATATTTATGTCACTTGAGATTTCTTCAGTAGTGCTGATGCTTCCCATCATTTTGTTCTATACTTCTTCAGATATTGGCCAAGAACCCAGTTTTAGTAACCTGAGATAAGTTAAAACTCATTACATTCTTGGCCTTGCAATTTATGTAGTGTCCCTGTCTCTTTGCAAATTGAAAGCATATGTCAAGCGATGCTTACCTGAACAATAATCTTAACTTAGTATATGTGTCTGTGTATATTTGTGTCTCCCTAACTTATTTTATAGCAGTTAGTAGGTATACATTCCTGATTTAAGCCACTTATCTAGAGATAGGTTGCTTACTAGAAAAATAATCAGTGACCCTAGTCAGATTGTGTCCAAATAAAGCAAAATATGTATCACTTTATGACTGTAGAAGTTCAATTCAAGGATGGGCAAGAAGAAATAGTTCAAAGTTTCAAGACATCAACTGTGTACAAATCACACAGTGGATATTTACAGTGCACTGGCAAAAGTTTCAAGGATTAGTAGCAAGCTGTTTTAAATCTGCTGAATTAGGAATCTTTTTCCCAAATGATGATTGATTAACCAGTGAGACCAACTTGACCCTGCCAGCTCTTAGCTTCAGGTTTGTACTGTTTCACTGCCCTTGAAACCAGAGAAATTTAACTCATGGAGAAGGAGACATTGGCGCTCACAGGTTATTGTATCCAATGTCTTTAGCTTGTGGAAAGGTTTCCTCTCCTCTCCATTTGTCTCCTGTCAGACAACTATGATTCCCTGATCTCCTGCAGAGGAGTTCTGGTCCTGCAGAAGCATTAGCATCAATCATAAGTGAGGTCTTAGAGCAATGCTGGTACTACATCATTTTTGTATCCAGATATCAATTTTCCTCTTTAGTGAATGAAGAAATGTGCAGCAGCAATATAGAAAAATGCCAGAGATGGATGATCACTTTAGTGACAACAGCAAAGGTTTCATTTCATACTGGGTGGGAGAGGGCAATGGTATATCACACCCGTTCGTTACCGAGCATCTGGATAAACAATATAAAATGACTGATGAAATGACTTGATTCCCCCTTGGATCAAGAAGAATGAACATAGGAAAGCTCAACAAAGTGAAAAATAAATGAATTGAGTACCACGTTAATATTATAGGCTTCAATGGATTGATTTGAAATTTACTGGAATTAGAAGCTATCATGAAAAAGACCATACTTTTTATTATTTAGGACATGGAAAACAAAGAAGAAACAGTATTGCTTTCATAGTTAGACAAGATGTAGCAAAAGTAGCACAATGTAATCAATAACTGAATAATGTCAACTAATGGACAATCTTAACATTGTCCAGGTTTATGCTCCAAACACTGATGCAGAGGAAGAAGACTTTAACAATTTTTATGCTCAAGATTTATCTGAAATCTAGAAAACATGCAATAAAATGCTTCTTTGTGTTTTGAACTTGAAATGTCAATGTTGGAAATTCTAAGGAAAATGTAATTGGAATGTATGTCCTAGAAAACTGACATAAAGTAGAAGAACAGATTATTATTTTATCCTAATCCAGTTATTTCTTCATAGATGACAGTCTTCAAATAATGAACACAGAGCTTGTATACATGGACATCACGAGAGTATATAGAAATTAAATTATATTATTGGTATAAACAGATGGAAGAGCTTAGTTAAATAACAAAGAAGTGATCATGGGCTGATCATGGAAAAGATGATGATCTGTTAATAAATATGAAAAGAGTCTGTCAAAGACCAGAAACAGAACAAAGTAAATTGGATATTATAAATGATGGTGGAAATTGCCAAGAAAAGAAGAAAAGCCAAAGTCAAAAAAGACACAAATATTTCAGAACTTAATGAAGAATTTCAAGGAGCAGTTAGAAAGATAAGAAAGGAGTATTGCAGCAACATTAAAGATGGAAAGAGGCACAAAGAATTATATTCCAAAAGCTTTATTCAAAAGAAGGTTTCAACCTCAAATTGATATGCAAAACGATATCAAAGGGCAGATTGTAACTGAAAAGGTCAAACGATGAAAAAAATTATTCAAGGTATTCCATATTTACAAACACCTCTAGGGGTAAAAAGATGAAATTAAATCAGAAGCCATTACCAAGTTGAAAACCTTGAATTGATGGAATAGCTATAGAAGAAGAGCTAGTAAAGTTTCTAACCAAACTATAAGCAAATCTGGAGAATAATCCAGTGGTCAACATACCTGTACCAAAGAAAGGAGAGAGAAGACAAATGTTTGCTCAGTGCCCTCAAGCTGGTAAAATGATGCTTAGATTCATCTAATGTATATTAGCCCTGTATGAAAAGAGAGATGTTAGTTGATCAGACTAATTTTAGAACAGGCTGAGGAACAAGAGATGTAGTTAGATAGATATTGATAATTGAATTTGGATAAGCAAGAACAGCCCAATAAGTGAAGGTGTGTTTCATTGACTATAGAAAAGCTTTTAATTGTGTTGAACATCTCAAGATGTGGTCCCTAAGAAAATGGGAATCCCAGAAGATCTCATTGTCCTCATTGTCATGCAAATCCTATACACAGGAAACCATAGATGTGATGGAACATTGTGAAACGGACTGATTCAGGTCAGCAAAGGAATGAACCAAGACTGTGTACTCTTTTCTTCTTTATTCAACCAACATGCTGAATAAATATTGAGGGTGGCTATATTGGAAGAAGTTGACATGATGTTGAAATACGAGGAAGAAACATTAACAACCTGCACTATTCTCTGCTAATGACAATCAAATAGCTAATGAAAAAATGTGATGGATTAAATTTAAAGCAGACCAAACTAATTACAGCAGTTACAGCAATCAGCCTTAGAAATAGAAATAACAGAAGATACCAATGTGGTGGACAGCGTCTGATTTTTAGAACTGACTATCAACAGAAAGGGAGACACCAACACACAGATATGCCACAAACTAATACACAATAGCAAGGAAGATCTTGAATAAGATATTCAGATACTACCCTGTGTCTATACTTACAATGTTTTTTCCAATGATACTTTATGGAAGCAACAGTTGGACATTAAAAAGAATACAACAAGAGGAAAAGCATTGATACTTTCAAACTTTGTTGGAGTAAACTTCTACGATAACACAATATAAACACTCCAAGTTCCCATTCAAGGCACAAATTACCAAACTCAAATTACCATATTTTATATATAGTGTGTGAAGATGTAGTTCTCTTAAGAAGTCTATCATGCTGGATAAAGGGGAAGTAAAAAGTTGCTAACTGGAGAGACTCAATCACAGTTGTGATGAGTGCACTGTTGGAAGATATAAAATGCCATGTTGGGGACAGAATTAGGGAGAAAGCCTGTGTATGTGTCCTGTTTTCACATCACCTTGATGGCACATGAATAATAATGAACCAAATATAGACATCTAAAGAAACTATAATTCTCCTGGTGTTACTTATGTTTTAGATTTCCTTATCAATGTATAAATGAGAAGGGAATTATGTCTTAGAAACACGATTGTGTCAAAATCTGTAGTGTATGTATGCCATGACATCACCGTGCTTTGAAGTTTTCCTGCCTCAGTAATTGTGACTAATTACATTTGGGGTGAGATGAGAAAATGTGAGCCATGATAATATCAGGTCACACATTTTTCAAGGGGCAAAGAAGACGTATGTGGTTGTTCCTTTAATTATGACCATATTTTAAACTAACAAGATACATCTGGCTGTATCATTTTCATTGAGTTTATTATCCAATAGTAGATATGAATAGCTAAGGTCCCTCGGGAGACTAATTCAGTGTCAAGTAACCTTATTTTTTTTAATAAAAAAATTATTTGGGTTTTCACAAAACATAATACAAGTAAAATTTCTTTTTTTGAGAATAGCATGGTCCCGGGTTATCACTTCTCCATACAGACACAAATTCAATTTCATATTCATCTTTGTGTTCTATTCCATATCTTATTACTATTTTAACATTTTCTCAATAATTTTTCCCTTCCCTTAGTTTTCTCAATCTTACTTTTAATTATCTCATTCCTTTCTAAATTCAATTATATATATCTTTTTCTAAGTTTCAATATCATTCTAGTCATTATATTTATACTTTTGTCTGTCCTGTTTCAATTTCATATTCTTTTCTCAATAAACAAAATTTTTCCCTGTAGTTACTAATTGGAGTATGACACCTTTGTATCTTTTAATGTAAACTTTTCCCTGTTTCCCTGTACGTTTTCCCTGTTTCTCTATGTCCTGTTTCTGTCCTTTATAATTTCTTTTCCTTTCCCTCTTTCCCCTCTTCTTCTCCCTTCCCTTTTTGACCCCTTCTCTGTCTAGTGCTGATTCTCTCTTCTGTAATCCTCTCTTCTGTTTCTTCCTAATGTTGTAATTACTTTTCAAACTATTCCTTTTTGGGTTGTTTTTTCAAATCTTAAATTTTTCACTCTCTTTCCCTCCTTTCCTTTCTTTTCCCCACATAGAAATACTTGGTCATTGAAGATGGCTTCTTCTTTGTCCCGCCCTTCTTGTTCTGCAGGCATTTCTTGTTGTTTCTCATAGTTCAGGATCTCCATTTCTAAAAATTAAAATACGAAGCCAAAAGAACCTCTTCCTTCTTGTGCATCTTCTTTCTGTTTTTTAAGTTCCATTCTCAATTCTTCCAAGAATGATACCATTTTAAAAACTTTTAAACAACCACCTGATTAATTTTAGTCCTTTAGATCCAATAGCCAAAAATCACCAAGTAATCCAAATAATCCAAAGCTGTTTCTTCTTGCTTCTTTTTTCCACTTTCTCTTCCTGGGGTTCTCTTATCTTGTTACAAAGTTTCAGTTAAAATGTATCCTAAAGTTTCACTGTTAATTCCTTTCACTTCCAGGTGGTCTCTTCCATTTTTCCAGATCCCACCCTTTTGTTTTTTCCCCTTCTTTTAAAGGTTTTTGAGAATCCAGATATCTTTATTATCCCTTTGACATTTTATTTTCAGCTTAAATACCTGTTAATATCAGAGTGGATTTTTGCTGGTTTCTTGCTTAAATCTCTTAGTTGTCAATGTAGGGAAGAAAAGAAAAAAAACCAAATCCTTTTCCTTCCCTCTCTCATTCACCGCTTCAAAGTCTTTTTTGGGAACAATGTTGTTCTTTATAATTCAAATTCCAGGGTACCTTATATTGTTGCTTTTTCAGTTTGACCCGATGAGCCAAAACTTTCTCTTCTTATCTTCCTTCTGCACATTCTTTTCCAGTCGAGTTCTTCTTTGAGGTGGCCATTTCTGGCCACCACTGCAACCGCCTTCGGGAAAGGGAGTAATGGCCAGCTGGGGAGGAGAGATGCGATTCTCCTTGAGCCTGCTGGCAGTCTCCCCCCTCTTCACCACCTCTGCGGATTGGTTTAAACCAGCCAGCTCAGGGCGCTCCAGCGGCGAGCACACATCAAAACTGCGCATGATCGCAGATTTCGGTCTGTCGCCGAAGAAGCTCAAACCAGACCCAGTGTCAAGTAATCTTAGAGTATAGTTTGAAGATAAATAGTATTTATATTTATCTATAATGTTCCTTGGAAATATTCTTATTCTCGCTATTGTAATATTCAAACAGAAAGAAAATTTTATTACTGTTTGGAGTTTTACAAGACATAAGGCAGTCTTCTTTTTTGCAATCTTAGCCTGTAACATTTTGTTTTATTATCTGCTTTTGTTGCTGAGTTTCTGTAATCTCTATGGCTGATGAAATAATGGTTTGACAAACATGGTTGTTAAGGTTTTTCAGAGTTGCACTGTATTTCTGATTCTTTTTGCTGTGATATGTTATCTTTTTTACATTAAGCTGTTGTTAATAAATTCAGAATCTTATCAGAATTATTTGGAATTCATATTTTCCTAAAGGACATGCTTTTTTATCAGATTTGATTATATAAATAGAAGTGCAACACTTACCAGCAGGTGATTTTAATTAAACTATTTTTTTTTAAAAAAAAACAAGTTTTATTAATTTTTAAAACACACAAATTATCATTATTCATTACATGTTTAAACCTTTTTTCATTGTAAATTTAACAAGTCAGATAAATTATGATTCTGTTTTAAACCATTTCCATATAACATACCAAAACCTCTTATTCAATTTCTCTTTACTTCTCTTTACTCTTATTCAATATCATTATTATTATTTCATCTATTTCTTTCTGACTTAGTTACCATTATTCTCATTCTATATTTCTACAAGTTTTTACTAATTCTCCCCAAAAAAACATATACACACAACACAAAAACATAAAAAATCTTTTTGGAAAGTAACTTGGACCCAGGTGTCTCTCTCTTCATGGACTTCAATTATATTCATGCTCATCTTACATATCATTACTTATTTTATTTACCATTCTAAGCCTTCTATATTAACTTCTCCACATATTTCACCCTTCTTAATTCTATCTTAATTAATCATCTTAGTTTAAATCATTATATTTGTATCTTTTGTCCATTTTTTATCATCCCTTTGTCTCATTCCTTATAAAAAGAAGAAAATAAGTTTCTCCTGAAATCATTAATCAGAGTATGATGCCTTTCTATCTCCCCTAAGTTAGTCAAATTAATCTTTAAAATAATATCCAATACCCAATCCGATTTTGCTTGGTACATTCTATCTAACTAATACATCCAAAATAATTAAGTACATAATTAGACAATAAATCCAAATATTAAAAAAGATACTATAATAAAAATTTTATAATAACATCAATACCATAATCTTATTAAACTCTTTAATTAAAACAGTATTCTAAACCTCCCTATTATTAAATTTTAAAGCCAATCATTTTTAAACATTTTAACATTTTAATCTCTTATCAACTCTTAAACCATTACAATACTACCATCTCATCTTATGTACCTTGCAAAATCTTTTTTTTTTTTAAATTATACTTTATCCATTATCCATAAAAATTTCTTTTTCCATTTAATTTCAAAACATTGTAGCTTTTCTCCACCTTTTCCCTTTCTTTCTTCTCCCAACAAACCTTTCTACCCCCCTTCTTCTAACCTCTGCCTTACCGGCTTCCCTTCTCTGTCGTATTCCTTTTCCTTTTGTTTACTATCATCATATTGGTTTTGCACCTTATTTTTCCCTTTCTTAAATGTTTTTTTAGATCTTAAGTCCTTTAGTTTTCTTCTTTTCTCTCTTCCTTTTTTCTTGATCAAATTCTGAGATTCATTAAAAATGGCTCCTTCCTTTCTTTCTTGTTCCTCTGCTGTCTTCATCTGTTGTAATGTTTGTTGATAGTTAGTAAGCGCCATTTCTAAAAAAAAGGAAAGCTTCTTCCACACCATCTTTACCATTTTTTTGCTTGTTCATATTCTTTTCTTAGTTCCTCAACAGAAAGAGCCATTATAAATCTTTTCTTTTCTTTTCCCTTCTTTCTTCTTACAACAACCAGAATATTCAAAAGAAAATAAAAAAAATAAAACAGTCCCAAAGTTATCAGTCAGTCCAAACCAAGGCAGAGTTCTCACTTTCTCCTTCTGGGGTAATATCAATCAAAGAGAAAGAAAGTCCAAATCTGTTTAAAATCTTATTGCAATATCTTCTAGTCTTCAAATCCTTAAGGCATCTGCTCCAACAAAGTCTTAGCATACAAATATTTTCTTTTTAATCCTCTCTCTTCCCACTCATGCTTAAAACCAATTTTCACCTAAAAAAATAGGTTTCTTAATATCCAGTTATTTATTCCGTAGGAAAAGAGGGAAAGCTATCCTTTCAGCACCATCAAACAGCCGCTTTTTCCTCTTCTGGCAGGTATTATTCAGAAAGTCATACTTTTCAGGAATTTTATTAAATATGTCTTAGAGTCCTAGGAGCCAAGAAAAACTTTCTCCTCTCAAGCACTTTCTCCACTTCCTCCTGCGCATTCTTACCCGGCTGCCAGCTTCTTTGTGGCGGCCATTACGGACCGCCGCTGCACCGTCCTGGGAAAAGGGGTTCTACCGGCCGGGGAGGGGTCTGCAACACCCCAAACCCCTCTCCGGATCCCCCTACCTTCAGCTGCCCCTGCAGGGCAGCCTAGCTCTCGCGTCCCGTCTGGGTCGGAGCCCCAGAAGCGGCTAGCGCGGCAGGGATCGCGCAGCCGCAAATCCCTTCGCGAGCCGACAAACCGGAAGTCCAATTAAACTATTTTCTAATGTTATTGTTGAAGATGAGGTGAAGTGCATTTTTATATAATTTTATTAGATAACATGGTGATTGTTGAGTGGTTGAATAAATTTTTATAGCGCTAAAGAAAATAACCCCTGTATATTTTTCTAATATTGCTAACTTTTGATATATAGTTGTGCAGTATCAGACAATTGTTAGTCAAAGTTGGGGCAAGTTCTTGGTTCTGAGTGTATACTTGAAAATAATCAAACACATTTGGGTTCTGCTATGATTTTTTTTAAAAAGCAACATTTTAGCTCTTATGATAAATTGTTTCAGATAAATAATTCTATTTAAAATAAACTATTTAAAAATAGTTTGAAAACCTATTTTTAAAAATGGGATTAATGTTCTATCCCTCAAGGAGAGACATTCTTCCTTTTTTAATCAAACAACAAGAGATGTGTCTTAATAAGATGTAATCTGTGATGACTTATATATGTACAGTATCACATAAAACCATACAAAGATATAATAGTCTAATAATGCATTCATGTAAAGAGAGATGGAGTTAAAGTACAATATCATTCAGTAAATGCTCAGAGATATTGGATTAAATACTTTTCTTCTGGTATACCTTTGGGAAACAAAAACAACCCTTTGACTTCCTTTTCCAGTATGAATAGATGCTTTGTGAAGCTTTTGCCACTCATTCCTCCAAAAACGGATAACAAGGGGATTTTATTATCAAAGATGATATTCCCCTTCAATTGAACTCTAAGACATTTAAGGATTCTCCATCATTTTTATGGATTATATGAATTCATGCATGTGATGAGTGATTGATGTTAAAATGGATAGTAGCTCTTAGTAATCATCAATTGCATTTCATTGTTACAGACATTGAATAAGGAAATCCTTTGCCAGAATAAGGAATGAGTGAATATATCAATTTCAGTTTCTCTCAGCTTAACATTTTCTGTTTCAGTTCTAATAGCCAAATCTAGTTCCCTGATCTAATGGTGCCTTTGAACACATTTTTAAAAATAATTTGAAGGTCTCGTGAGTGTGTGCGTGTGCGTGTGTGTGTGTTGGTACATGAGTGTATACTTGTGCATCTTTCTCCTACAAATATTTTTGTTTGCAATTTTGTAAACTGCATTTATGTCTGCAGTCAATGCTCAATAATATAATGCTTTTCTGTGGACATAACCCTAATTTATGTCTTAATTTCCTGCTGTTGTCTTGATTGGTCCAATAAATTTGGAAGGCTTTTTTGAGGGGGGATTGATTATTTAAAAAAAGAGAGACTTCCTGATGTGAGCGGGGTTAAAATCATCACTGCTTTTCAGTTCTAGCTAAAAAAGACTCCAAGTTGACGGTGCAGTAAAAGAATTTGTAGTGGCTGAACTATGGCCTATCAGCTGAACTATGGCCTATCAGCTATTACCAATTCCAAAGAAAGTCCAGGTTAAAAATATTTCAGGGTAGGACCTGTTTTCTTTGTTATTGCATTGTGCATTGTATAGTGATCTTATTTTCTTGGAGAAAAAATAATGGAAAAAGGTGCAAATTTGAAAGAGGTTCATAAGATATATATTTTTTTTTTTAAAAAAAAGTTTACATTCATAACTTTCCTTTATCATTCAAGAGTCCCCAAGAAAATAAATAATTAAATAAATCAAAACGACAGCTTTCTCAAACAAATGAAGGATGTATGTTCACTGAAATTAAAACATTGAAAGCACATCCAGCAGTCAGAACTAAGAGAGAAAGGATGTGATTTTTGTTCAAATGATGACTTACTTATTTACTTGGCCCCCCCCTTCCCTTCCTTCAGTTCTGGAAGGGACACAATTACATAACACACGCATGGACATGCTCATGAGAGAGCATCAAAGACAGTGTTGACAAATCCTTTCGTAGTGAAAGCAAATTTGTATTTTGTTCCTGATGACGGAAATGTTGGTTTCCTTTTCTGAGCCAGCGGCTTGTCTGTCTCTTAAATACTGATGTTAATAATCTCTTTCATTGGAAACAAACCAAGCTCCTGTATTCCTAATCCTCTCAAAGTCTATACTTTGGATCATTTTACATGACCAGTCATTTTTACATATAGACTGTCAAAGGCCATCCTTGAGATGTGGGCCCTTGATATTTTGGCATTACCTGCACTCAATTGAGCTCTCTTCAAAAGAGATTAGGTACTTCGGGATTTCTGTATTGTACAGTATGGACATCCTTTGCATGTTAACATTTGTTCCTTTAATTAATTATTGCTCTGACAATAATTAGAAGTTTTCAGGTGCATCTTTGTTCAGAGATTTGTCTTTTTAACTGTGTGAGAAAAACATAACCCTGTTGATGGTTAGAAGCTTTGGGTATATATGCCTTGCATCAGCATTTTTATTTCCTATTCAACTAGCAGTGAGTAGTCCTTTTAACTGGCAGTCAATAATTGACTTTAACTAGGGTCACAGGAAGAGATTAGGGAAGTTTTACTGCATCTACCACTTTGCTTGTGACTTGCAGAAAATTTCTGCATCCTCCTTCTCTTCTCTTTCACCATTAGCACTGGGAAAAATAATATTTAAAGTTCAAATTAGACTTGTTTCGTCTTTGTTACCCCTTTTCTGTGAACTTCAGTGACTTTTATGTATTATTTTTAAATGTCAACAATTGTTCACCATTATACAGTAGTGTATGAATATAGCATCTGATAGTTTGTTATTGCATTTGGAAAATACAGGTAGGGATGCTGCAACGGCCATAAATGTGAGGATTGGTTATAGAGCTGGGTTTTTCAGTTGTTGTAATTTTAAACAGACACTAAACAAGACAGCCAGTAAGCAAGGACCACCTTGAATTGTTCAAGTCGTAAAGCATATATTATGGAAATAATTGTTGCCCTATTTACAAAATTGGGTTTTTAAAATGTAGAACTTATATTGTCAGGTGAGCAACTCTTATGTTGGCTGCTGAAATAAAAGTGCTAGTTGCTCGAGGACAGGATTTTTCTGATGTTACTACAAAAATTAATCTACATTTTTCAGTATATTTTAAAACATATTGTAGTTTATTAAAGAGATCCTTTATTCATGTAAGAGTTAGTAAGTTATCCAGTACTTTTAATGCTGATGTTTGACAGGATATAAATGAGAAAAATAAATATAGCAAAACAGCTAAAGCCTACTTATTTATTATTGTTTTTAAAATAATAACAGAAAAGGAAAAAAAATACAGAAAGGAACAAAACACAAAGATACTGTAAAACAATGCATAATATTACATACATACAATTTTTTATTCTTGTTGTAGTTTGTTGTAGTTAAGTTGGACACTCTCTCTATAGAAGTTACCCATTTCTTTTTTCCATCTACATTTTGGCAATCCAAAAACCATTTAGCATTTTCTTAGATTTCTAGAAATATTTTAAAATCCTTATGTTCTGAAATGGGGTAAGTGTGCATAAATGGTGCCACGGTGTCTTTGGTCTGTGCCAAAGCCAAATTTCTGTAAGTTATGTAATTCTCCACTGCAACATTTGAATTAAATCAAATGTTTTGCCATTACAAGTTGCTAAAAGGGAAACCTTCCATATAGAGGACTGGAACACATCAAAGTTTCACTGGCAGATGTGAGGGCATCAGATTTCACAAATACCCCAACACTAGTGTTCCAGCTAGTTTGCCCTGTGCTCTCTCTCTCTCACTCACATTAGTGTAATGCTGTTACTAATTATTGCTATTTTTGCTTCCAGTTTAAAAAAAAAAAAGTGGTGTAGAGCAGGGGTCTCCACCTTGGGCACTTTAAGACTTGTGGATTTCAACTCCCAGAGTTCCTCAGCCAGCTTAGCTGGCTGAGGAACTCTGGGAGTTGAAGTCCACAAGTCTTAAAGTGCCCAAGGTTGGAGACCCCTGTGTAGAGTATCTAAAAACATTGTGTTCAGTGGTGGCACCTGAATATCTGCAAAGAAAGACAAGTTTCAATCCTTGAACAGAAAACCCTTTATTGTTGGGAAACTCTGTAGATGTTTAATTCCTTCGAAACCTCTAAAGGTCTACTTTTTAATGAATCTGCATCTTTTAATTATTAAAACTCACGTAACATGCTGTTTCAAAGTAATTCAATAAACTCTGAGAATCTCTTGCAAAGAAACAGATTATGCTAGAAGGAAATCTCTATCCCATATTGTTGAAAGCTAGATTCATATTTGGCTCTTTTAAGTAAAAGTTTCTGCAGCTGGCAAGCCTCTGATGGCCTGTCTGAACTCAGAACCTGTTTTGAAAGGTTGGGTTTACTTTGAGTTTCTTTTTCCTTGTTGTAACCCTTCTAGGCGTATACAAAATGATAAGTCAGCCTGCTGGGGAATCTATCTGACTCTGCTGAGATATATTTCAGTCTAGTGATCTTATATCTGACCTTAACTTGAAAGACCGAGTTACCAAAAATAGATAAAGTAAATCATGAGGTGTTCTGGAAATGCTGCTTAAGTGTGTATCAGTAGTCATTTAGATGCATGCCAGCTGTTTTTCTCATCATGGAAGACAACAGCTCCATAATTATAGCATAACCAGTAATCACTGAAATTTGCCTTTTTACACGAAGACAAATTCCTGAACGCTACTGGACTAACGTTGCCTGGGCTTGGATGCCATGTGTGTGTTTGCATTCCATCACTGAAATATTCCCTTCCCTAATGCCACCGACATAAATAGCTAATTGCATGAGAATGCAGGCCTTCAGAATATAAGCTTTGTATATCCTGAGTCGTCAGGCTTCCTGCAATAGTTTTTCAAGTGTTGGACCTTGATAGTCAATCTGTGATGCATCATCATTACCAAATTCCACACCTCATCCATCACTCTCGGTAGCTTCAAGCCTTTCCACTACAGGAGATGGCATAGAGATAGTGCTTATTGGGAAAATAAAAGTGAAAGCCTCCCTGGCTAAGATAAAATGATAGGTCTAATCTGATTTATTACATGAAGGGGTTATAACACCATTGCTGCATTGGCAGCATTTTTTTGTTTGTTTTAAAAGCTGAAAATCAATGCTGCTCTCCCCACCCACCCCCCATTCAGATCCATAGAAAAGATCCAACAGCTGTGAACATATCCACCGTGTATATCTGTGCTATGTTCATGGAGAGTTTTAACCCGGCATTTTCTTTAAAGAAATACTTGATAATAAACTGCTGACTGTAAAATGTTACAGTAAAAGGCCATTGCCAGGATAATTAAATGTGGGATTTCCAGACATCAGAACAACAAGAAGAATCAACAACAAATGCAACTTTCCAGCAACTGAAGCCAGATAGCAGCTTTTGGGGAAAAAAACAACACTTTCACTTACAAAACCATCATCATAAGATTAAGATAAAGAAATGATTGTAGTGAGCATGATGGAATGTGATGTATACTGGACAACATCCTGAGCACCTATAGTACATGTCTGGAAGCACATGTCTGCATCACGCTGAAGCCATGGTTCAGCGTGATCCAGTCTTTGTGAATGAAAAAGTGCAAAGGATCCAATTAAAACCAGCTAGAAATCTATCAAACAACAATTAAAACCACTGTTGAAGAATGATCACACATCGCATTCTGTGGCAAGGCCAGCATCTTAAATTCAGCCATCCACCTTGACCTCTGACTGTAGAGCCCATTTTAAGAAGTTTACCTTAAAGTAAAAACATTTCAAGGAATTCTTCTGTTTTCCTTTTTTATTTTTACAGAAGTCACATTAGGAGACCTTTAGTAAAGGTAACATTTAAGGTCTTCAATTCTTCGAAAACATTTGAAACTGATCTCTTTGATCAGATGTCATTCACATGTTGTATAGTTGGCAAGGCCATTGCTAAATACTAGCATGGATATGAAATACTATACTCCATCATAACAAAATGTTTAAAGAAGTCTTTCAGTAACTAACTGACATTTTCAAACAGTGTATTTTGGGAGTTAGTAATTAAATGAGGCAAACAGAGATGTAGAGCAGAAACAAGAGTAATGACTAAGAAAACATAATGGATGAAATCCAGACTATGTTGAATTGTTTTTTTAAAAAAAATTGCCCTTGCATTTTTTTTTCCAGATTTCAGTGTTTAACCCTATTAAAAGTTTAACAAACAGGAATGATGGGTAATCATGAACGCCATATCAAGTGAGACTTCAATACTTTTAATACAGAACATCCATGTTTATTTATTCCAAAACATGAACTCTGTGTGACTTCTTCAGCCCGTAATACCATATCTTTAATTTAAGTACATTTGGAAGATGAACTTTCCCAAGCATATTACTAGATAAGGTCCTTAGCTAGTATTTCATTTCTTTCTGCAAAGCATATTTTTAAGGGAATATGAAGCCTTAAAATACAATTTGCTTGCCTGTACGCTGAATGTTTGTTTGTTTTAAGTAACCTCTTTCTGAAAAAACTGCTTTGACTCCAAGCTTTGATTTTTGCAGACAAATAGAGGAAACTTTCATATTGGAAGAATTAAGCAGCTGTAAAGAACTAAATCCAGCTTGTGAATGTATCTGTTGTTGGAAATAACTGATGATGGTCTACTACAGGTAGTCCGAGACTTAAGACCATTTTTTTAGCGACCGTTCAAAGTTACAATGGCACTAAAAAAGGGACTTGTGACTAATTTACACACACATGACCATTGCAGCATCCTCATAATCACACAATCAAAATTTGGACGCTTGGCAGCTGGTTCATATTTATGACAGTTGCAGCAGCCCGGGGAAGGGGGGGTCTATGACTATTCGTCACAGCCAATTCACCATGGCCAACTTGCCACAACCAACTCACTGCAGGAGAACTTGCCACAGCCATCTGGCCACAGAACAACTCACTGCGGGACAAGAGTTACACTAACACCAAAGAAATGGTGGAACAAAATCATTAAAGAAAGAATGCAAAAGGAGGGACAGAATGAAATGTGAATGGCAAAAATTAAAATAATATTTATTTATTTAAAATAATTAAATAGAATTGTTAAATTGTCCCGCAGCGAGTTGTCCCACTGTGAGTTGGCCATGGCGAGTTGTCCTGCAGTGAGTTGGCCATGATGAGTTGGCTGCAGCGAGTTGGCCGTGGTGAGTTGTCCCATTCCCTTCCCATGGTAATATGATCACCCGTTTGCAACTTTCTGACAAGCAAAATCAATGGGGAAGCCAGATTCATTTTACAACCATGTTACTAACTTAACTGCAGTTATTACCTTAACAACTGTGGCAAGAAAGATTGTAAAACGGAGCAAAACTCAATAACTTGCTTAGCATTATAAAGTTTGAGCTCAATTGTGGTTGTAAGTCAACGAGAAGAGGATTGCAGAGATGGTTATATATTGTCATCAACCACTGAGCATGAATTTCAGCAAACTCTGGGAGACAGTGGAGTACCAGGTGGTCTGGTGTGCTATGGTCCATGGTGGTCGCAAAAATCAGACATGGCTTAGCGACTGAATAACAACAACAAATAGAAACTTGTATCAGATTTGATGTTTGTAAGGGCTGTGCTGACACTTCGATTGACTGCCTGCCATCTCCTGTCACTTCTTTGAGGGCACAAGTGGTAGTAGGCCTTCCATTGATCCCTGCCTCTTTTCCAAACATTGTTCCAAACATTGTAGGTTAGGAATAGGACAGCATCCAATGACATACAAACCAGTTCAATGAGATTAGACACTGAGCATTTGATCATAACAGTCTTCTTCGCTAAGCTTGTCCTACTGTCTACCCATGTGTGTTGATTGAAACCCTAAACATGGTTTCTTCAAAAGACCCTTCCCATCAAGATGCTTGATAGAAGAACCAAAACATTCCTCATCCCTCCTCTTCTTTCAGGATTAACACGAGCTTGAGGATGTTGGTTAAAGGCTTTCAGGCCACATGTGATGAAAAAGAGTTCACCCTAAATGAGTAAGAGTCATAAATATATTCACTGATTTAAAATGCAACAGTAGTATACTCTAATACAGGAGTCTCCAACTTTGGCAACTTTAAGACTTGTGGACTTCAACTCCCAAAATTCCTCAGCCAGCAAAGCAAAGCTGGCTGAGGAATTCTGGGAATTGAAGTCCACAAGTCTTAAAGTTGCCAAGGTTGGAGACCCCTGCTCTAATAGGTGATTGACAAAATACATATAATCCAGCAATAAAGGAGTTAATTCTCTTATATGGCAGTGCCCAGAGAACTTCCAAGCGGGTAATTAGTCATGTTACAACAAACAGATAAGTGAGAGACTGTTCCGGGAATAAAAAAAATAAAAGACAAGCAATTATGACACCAGAATAACAAATCATTACAACAGACTAACTTAAATTGCCTCTGACTTATATCTGCCAGCATGCATTTTCCCATCCCAGAGGGAAGTTCCCCTTTTTATTTTTTAAACAATAAGTGATTGGGTTAAATAATTGAATCACCAGATGTAGCAATAACCACTTAACCCAGCCATTCTTCTCTTTAGCAACACTTATGAGAAATCTAAAATTCAGCCCAATATGAACACTGGGCCACAGATAGAATTATTCCACTAAAGCGACTAGGCTCCTGTCCCAACCTATTACAGTGCCAGCCAACATGTCTGAATCACATTAAATGTAGAGAATAAAGCTTTCACTATTCTCTTTTCTTTAAACGTTTAAATAGATAAATGCCTGCAGGCATAACCATCTAACAGCAAATCAGACAGGAACAAGAAATGGCTTTCATTTTGTTAGGAAGAACAGGTTTGCCCAAAAGGAGTTTTGATCTAGTCTCCATTTATGACTCATCTAGAAATTGCTTTGGCTGGCATACCATTTTCTATTTTGGCAGAATATTGTTTAAAAAAAATCAGGTGAATTATAGTTTGCTTCATCAAAGCACTTCTGAATTATATATTTTACCATGATTCTGTTTCTTAACTATAGATTGACAGCCATCTGCCCTAAATTATGATCCAATGTCCTGAGCAATAAAACAGTTAATTAATTTTAAGCAGACTTATTGAATTTTGGTGATTTGCTATAGGTTTTTTTGCTGTTTTTCGGTCTCAAGATTACATTTAAAGTGCCTTCACTTTTGTCAATTTTGTTATGCTGCAGCCTGATTCTACAGTTGTTGAAATTCTTTTTTTTTTTCCTTCTCATTACTCTCCACTCGGTATCTCATAATGACAAAGTGAAAATAGAATTTTAGAAATGTCTGTAAATTTATTAAAAAGAAAAAACTGAAATATCACATTGGTGTAAGTATTCAGACCAGTGGTGGTACCAGTTCGGCCCAGTTCTGGCGTACCGGTAGTGCCAAAGATCGGCTGAGATGGGACCAATTCTCTCTGACGAGCTGCTGTTGTGCCACCCACCCACCCAGGCTCCCATACTGACCTTTATTCCCTTCTTTTGAAGCACAGCTGCTTTGCGCGGCACAGCAGATTGTTGTGCAGCAGCTTCTGAAGCGACAGGGAGAGTGCAGGATTGCAGGAAGTAAGTCGGAAAGCCTCTGCGCATGCGCAAAGTGCGTGTTTGGCACATGCACATGTGTAAAGTGTGTGTGTGCACGCGCAAAGCGTGCCCAGCAAGCCACACCCACCAAACCGATGGTAAACTATTTTGAAACCTACCACTGATTCAGACCCTTTGCAACAATACGTGAAACTCTACATTGGAGTCCACCTGTGGTAAATTACATTGATTGGACATGATTTGGAAAGGCACACACCTCTCTATAGAAGGCCTCACAGCTGACAGTGCATACTGTAGCAGAGCAAAAGCCATGAGGTCAAAGGAACTGCATGTGGAGCTCAGAGACAGGGTTATTTTAAGGCACAGATCTGGGGAAGGCTACAATAAAATTTCTGCTGCACTGAAGGTTCCTAAGAGCACAGTGGCCTCTATAATTCTCAAATGGAAGAAGTTTGGCACAACCAAGACTCTTCCAAGAGCTTGTCGCCCAGTCAAACTAAGCAAGACGTGGGGGCGACAGGGGGGGGGAAGGGACTTAATAAAAGAGATGACAGAAACCTTTCCTCGGTGCAAAACGCATGAAAGCCTGCTTGGAGTTTGTAAAAAAATCACCAGAAGGATTCTCAGGCTGCGAGGAACAAGATTCTCTGGTCTGATAAAACTAAGATTGAACTGTTTGTCCTAAATTCTAAACATTCTTATGTCTGGAGGAAACCAGATAATGCTCATCACCTGTCCAATATCATCCCAACAATGAAGCATGGTGGTGGCAGCATCATGTGGGGTGTTTTTCAGCAGCAGGGACCGGGAGACTGATCAGAGTTGAGGGACAGCTGAATTGAGCGAACGATGAAAATCTGTTCCACAGTGCTCAGGACCTCAGATTGGGCTGAAGATTCATTTTCATGACAGCAATCCTAAGTACACAGCCAAGACATTTTCCCTAAAAATTATGACACATACAGTGAAGATCCATGTATTTCTCAATGCCATGCTAAAAAATAAAATATGGATTCCCCAACCCTTATATTGTGTTGCTTAGGATTTTTACACTTCATCTTTGTGGTCAGCATTTGTAAGAATCTTCGTAAAAAGAGATTAATTTTCAGGAAATCAGACATCTTGAATAGAGAAACAAACAGTTACTAATTTATATAGATTATAGTTTATCATGGTACGGGTGAAGAGACTTAAGTTACTGTAAACGTTGAAGAATGTAAGGAAGGAAGGCTTCAGAGTTAAACCCTGTATATATAGTAGCTCAGAGACATTAATATAATATGGTCAGTAATTATTCCTTCCCACTGAATCAATATGTTAACAATTACAAAATTTTTATTACAGATACATGAATTCATATCAAATGTACATATAATTATCCCATACTAACAATGTTTCTGTTGGCTCTGTGATGTTTAGAAAACGTTCTTCACATTTGCTTGTTTGTAATTTTGCAAAGAGGAGGGATTTGGCCTTGTTTAGAGTTTTGTATCTGTTCCCTTATCTCTCTGAATTTAATGGATATTCAATCCTTTGTCATCATTTATTTTTTAAAACAATCTTCAGATTCTATCCAGTGCTGGTATCTGCCAACAAAAGTATATCCATTGCTGGAATAGTTTTCTCATTCCATCATGCAGCCCTGTTATCCAGAAATCTTCTAAAGGATTTGGAAACTACCAAAGTAAATTATAATGCTTCAGTGAGAACAGAGACAGAAAATGTGATTTGAGTAAACATCCATTCCTACAATGTAATACATAATCTTTCAGCTTTTCACAAAGTAATATTTAGGTAATGTACATATTAATTTAAAAATTAATCATTTCTAATGATCAATTTCCAAATGAGTTTGCTTAAAAGTTTTACTGAACATCTGTAACAGCAAAATATATTTTGACATTATTTGTTCTGAGGAGCAAAAGCAACCAAATTTCTGTTTTAAAACATTTTTAGTTTTAATAGTTTTTATTGCTTTAGAAATTTCAAAATAGTGGTTACTTTTCTGGTTGTACAAGAGAGAAATGTTGCTGTATTTGATAATGCAATCCTAAACTACACTCACTGACTATGTGATATAAGAAGGCACTTTTACCTTTTACCACCAGAATTTCATTGAGAAATGATTATTCCCATCAATATTCATTGAGAGTTACCATTACAAATGTTGAAATTATACTCTTGTGGGTGTTTTATGCCTTCTATTCATCATCTTCTATTCATTCTCTTCATTGAGAATCTACCAGAATTGTTCCAGAAAAAGAAGAGGCAAAGCTCTCATTGGAGGGTAATCGTATTATATACAATTTTTCCCCTTCTCTGTATGGTTTATTGTTTAGAGTTACAAAGCATAATATTTAGATGCCTGTACAATGATTGAGAATTGGACTACATTAAGTTATTATATTCAGAATTTATTGTATTCAGTCGATACCTGTGAACAAGAAAACCAGAAGAAATGAAGTTAGTCGCATCAGTATAACTATCTTGATGTACTGAATATATTCTGGCTTTCTGTTTTTGAAGTTTTGACACTCATGTAGTATGTCAGGAAAAAGATCCAGCCTCCTGCAATTTTTCCTTCATCTTGGAGACATTAGTGTAAATTGTAAAGCAAGAAAGAATTTCTTGGGAAGAAGAATGAGTATAAAGCGTATAATTGGGCTATGGTTGGAGTTGTTGTGGAGAAAGGATTATTTACTTCACTTTCATACTATAAGTGTAATTTTTTTACATTTCATTAAAAAATGTTACGTATATGTATCAAAGCAGGTCCCAAAGTTTTGAATGTTGCTTTTATGGGAATATTCTTCTGACGTAACAAAGGTATTCTCTTCAAAACACATTGAGACCTATTGGTAGTACAACATATCATATTTAGTATTTTTATTTCTCCATCTGCTTCCTTAACTTGCATGTCCTGTTGTTTGACACTATTGTTTGACATAAAAGTGAACTTTCAACTTCACAGCGTTCTTCCCCTTAAGCTTATATGTTATGCCTGCTTACTTTTTTAATATAAAAAATTCAGATAGAATCAGCGAACAGATCCATCATTTTTAATAGGGCAGAGAAAAATCTTGATAACAGGTCTGACAGACTTGGGCTTGAGATAATTTCAGTATATAAGTCTCAGTTATTATTTCTCAGTGGGTAGATCTGAAGCCTAAATTCTATTTTTCCAAAGAAAATTGAAAACCTTTTTTCCTTGGTTTTATTCAGCTTGTTTGTTTGGTGAATTTACCTATAGCTTGCAATTAAATCTTAGGTCATACCCTCTAGGCTTGACATAAGATACCTATCTTCCTTCCCACAAAAAGTATATTACCACAATATATAAGAATATTTTAGGAAGTATACTAAGAGAGCAAGTGTCAGTCAATAGCACACAGAGAAAGAATGTTGTTCATAGAAGAGAGAAGAAATAAAGAGTGACATACTTTTAATAGTTAAATTGCACTATCACTATAGGCTCAAATGGTTTAAATATCTCTAGATTTTTAAATTTTGTATTCTAGAACAGGGGTCCCCAACTTGTGAGCCACGGCCCACTACTGGGCTGCAGCCTATTGGCCACCAGGCTGCATGAGTAGCTAGCTGGTGCATGTGTGTGTGTGTGTGTGTGTGTGTGTGCATGTGTGCATGAGCATGGCTCCACTGGCATGAGTGTCATGGGCATTTCCGCCTCAGTTGTGGAACTGGTGTTTGCTCATGCACACACATGTGTTTACACACCTGCTCTTCCCACAAAACCATCCCCTCTTTCCCCCCCTTCCCTCACTCCAGGCCCCAACCCAGAAAGTTTGGGGAACTCTGTTTTATTTGTATTTTTTATTTCATTTTTATTTGTCAATTGCTTACAAGATAATAGGTATAAGTAAAAACATAGTTATGAATACATGGATACGTATAAGAAAAATAACAAAATAAAAGAAACAATAGGACAGGGATGGTAGGCACGTTGGTGTGCTTATGCACGCCCCTACAGACCTCTTAGGAAAGGGGTGAGGTCAATAGTAGACAGTCTAAGGTTAAAGTTTTTGGAGTTTGGGGAAAAAAACACAGAGTCAGGTAGAGTATTCCAGACATTGACCATTCTGTTGCTGAAGTTGTATTTCTAGCAATCAAGTTTGGTGTGATTAACCTTGAGTTTGTATCTATTTTTTGCTCTTGTGTTGTTATGGTTGAAGCTGAAGTATTCATTGACTGGTAGGACATTGCAATGCATGATTTTATATACTAAGATCGGACCGAAGGCGGCGTAGTTCTAGGTTTTCTAGGTCTAGAATTTCGAGTTGGTGGCATAAGATATTCTGCAACGAGTAGAGGAGTAGACAACTCTTCTTGTGAAATATTTCTGGACTTTTTCAACTGTGTTAATATCAGATACATAATGTGGGTTCCAGACTGAATTCTGTACAGGCTGTATTCGAGTATTGGTCTAGCAAATGTTTTGTATGCTCTAGTTATTAGTGTAATATTACCAGAGAAAAAGCTACGTAAGATTAGGTTAACAACTCTTAACACCTTTTTGGCTATGTAGTTACAGTGGGCTCTATCACTTAGGTCACTTGAGATGAGTACTCCAAGATCCTTGACAGAGTTTGGATCATCAACAAGGTCTTGACTATTCAGCCTATATTTTATTTTCAGATTTTTTTTGCCAATATGTAGGACAGAGCATTTATTTGTTGAGAGTTGAAGTTGCCATTTGTTTGACCATTATGATACATAGTCAAGGTCTTTTTGAAGGGTAGCAGTATTGTCTGTGGTGTTGAATAGCTTTACATCATCAGCGAAGAGAACACAGTTGCTCTTGATATGATCACAGAGGTCATTTAAGTAGAGTATGAAAAGAGTTGGTCCTAGAACACTGCATTGGGGGACACCACTGTTGACAGCTAAACTTTTTTATTTTTAAGGAAAGTTTTGGTGAAATCTGAAAGTTACAGTTCATCTACACTCAGAGATTTGCAAAGGATTGTGGAGTTATTCAAGTTCACTAGAACTTGCAGAATGCACTAGAGAAGTTCTGACAAAATCCCATCCAGGTTCAGATAAACAGATTACTATTCAGACTTCAACAGATCTCTAAAGAAAGAGAACTCACCTTCTCATGTGGCAACTTGTTCCAGTGGTTGACAGCTAACACGCTTTCTCCTGGTGTCTTGCCCGTACCTACTTTCTTGTGGTAGTGGAATAATAGATAATAAGACTATTCTGTTTTCTCTGTGATAGCTTTTCAGATATTTTAAGACTATTGTCACATTCCTCCTCACTTGTATTTTCAGTATACTAAGCATACCAAGTCACTTTAATCAATAAATGTGGTTTCCAGACCATTCATCATCTTACTAGGTCATCTTTGCATTTCCTTCTAATTTTCAGGGTCCCTTTGAACTTTGGTGGCCAGAACTAGACATTATTCTTTAAATGGGTTCTGAGCCAAGGCAAGCAATTACTTCCTATGACTTGGGTTTTTTGTGCAGTTGAACCATACTAATGGCTCATGTTTTACTTGTGGTCAATAAGCATACCCGGATAATACTAACAAGCCAGATCTCCCAATTCCTGTACTTGTGCCTTATAGTTTCCCCATTGTGATGTAGAGCTTTGTATTTCTGTGTGGTAAATTCCATCCTATTCATTTTGGCTATTGCTCAATCCTTTCTAGAACTTCCTATATAACCTCTCACCTAAAGTTTTTCCCAACTTTGTGTCATCTGCACACTTTTTAGGTGTCTACTCAATTCCCCCTTTTGTTTTTTGTATTTGTTTTATTGTTATATTTCTTTGTGGGTGCTGATGTGGTTATTGTTATCACTGTTGTGATTGTTTTGATGGATTTTAATCTATCAATGGGTGCTTCCACTTTGTTTTATTCAGCCAGGAAGCTACCAATAATAATTTGTTTTAATATATAAATAAATAAAATGAGCATTAAAACCTCACAAGCATTAATGTTCTCTGCCCTGCTTGCTAATATCACATCCAGCATTTTTAATATCTTCACACCTGGTGTGGATTAAGGACATAGCAGTGTGGTTTAAAACAGTGCAATTTTGCCAAGTACCTCTATTTTCTGTATTTCAGGAATGATTGACTGCAGAGTTCATCCACTAAGCACATCTCCAAACTTACTCACACTTTGAGGAGACTTGGGAGCTTTAAAAGACTCATAGCTCTGTGTGTGTTCTCATTCCTGGGTAAAGCATTCCAGTCTGTAACAAAAATCTAAGCAAAATATAACCGTGTACAATGCTTCATAATAGCTGATGAAAATCCTAATGTGGTTGGTTATATGTTCTCAAATAAGGTGCTTTTTTTTTTTTTTTTTGCTTCATATCAGGCTTTCTAAGTTTTATATGTAAAACTCTATAATCCTAACTGAAGGACTCATTAAATTTTTAGAAATGCGCTACTTCCTGTTTAATGTCCAAGACATTAGTAGAAGACAATTATGCCTACTTAAACAAGACCTGTATCATAGGATCTTATGAACTGTATAAATTATAGAGTTTCCAGCTATCATATTTCTTCCTTTTTGCAAGAAAATCCACAAAGTCTCTTGTAGCCTCTTAGCCACAAGATGTCTTGTTCACATACTAGCCATCACACAATTTCCTTTTGGTGTTAACAACATCGTGCACAGTGTAAAAAAAGTTAGAAGCAAAAGCAAATATGATCTGCTTCCAAATAACTTGGTTCCTCAATATACTAATAATATTGAAGACAATTCATGTGGGAACTAGCAGATTGTGTATATTGCTTGTGACATTTTTTTTCCTGATATTTATCTAATTCTAGAGCAGGGGCGACAGAGAGACAGAAAGAGACGCCTTACCAGATAGTTGATTATCTAATGGCAAAATACTTTTATACACTGGGGGGTTTCATTTCATAACTTCTTTCTCCTATTCTAATAGATATTCACCATGGTGTTTATGATAAGGGCCTTGTAACTAATCAGATTGTATATTCCTGTAACAGCCATCTTTGGCCTGGGATCTATCTATTGATGTGATCACCCCTCTTATCTCAGCAACTCTGGCAACAAAGTTTACATTTTAAAGAAAAACATATAAGTAATTGTTAAAATATACAACATACAGTAAAAAAATGAACTGGTAACTGAGAATAAAAAACACAAAATAATACCAAATTGTTACAGGAATGAGAAATTGTTATTCCCAGCTTGCAAACATCAGTGGAAGATGAGTTTGACTTTTAGGTCACATTTCTGTAGATTTAACATTAGAAATAATTCCCCCGAAATTATGATTTCATTTACTTCTGACACCTATTTATCATATGATGTAGAAAATGACAAGTTCAGCTAATTGGCTCAGTTGGCTGAGATGTGTTCAGAATGCAATACTGTGATTGGGAATGTGATTGGGAACTATAGTTATTTTTTGGATTTAACTTATTCCACATACATTGTTCAGAAAATCTTATTGATTTTCATAGATGCTTGCATTCTTTTGAATCAAATATGGCATGGAAACTAAAAGGAAAACAAGAAAAATACACTTTGGATGTTTTTATAGTTGCAAAAATTATTAACCTGGACGCATTACTTTTCAATAATTTGAAGAAGTTATTTTTCTTTCTGTATTTGTACAGCATTTTTACCAATTGTATTGAGTTAGAAATGTCTGTCTTTTTAGGAATGTATACTGCTTATACTAGTAGATACTGAAGTACCCATTTTTTCTTATTTCTGATTAAACTATAAAATAAATATATATGAAAAACTAGTTTATTTAATATATATGTCAGAGGTATGTTTTGTGATTTACTGCTCTTTCTTTCCCCCCTTGTTCTATAAAATATAGTAGAAACAATAGTTACTTAAGCACCATGAAATCTATACAAATTGAATGTATTTTTATACTCACTGCCAGTAGCTAAAATAAATATTTCTTCTACCTAATTCATTTGTGGGACATTTTGAAATCAAAAGAATTGCTGGTAGTATCTTCTGTTATATAGATTGTCATTCAAAAAACCCAGTGCATAGATAAATTTACAGAACTGGCCCATGCTTAATGATTCTTCTATGAATATACTTGCCCAACATTTTAAAATTTTAATTATTATTGTTTAAATTACACTACTGCTCAAAACAGTACAATTGTGTACTGAAGTGATCTCGTTTTAGCACAATCTCGATGTACATTTTTTAAAAGCAAAACATGGACATTCACCCTTGAGTAGAACCACATTCTCTACAGCACGGGTGTCAAATTTGCAGTGTCACATTGCTGTCACATGATGTTTTGTGACATTTTTCCCATTCGCAAGCTGGGGTGGGCATGGTCTGTGTGTGACGCATCGGGCTAGTGGGCCACCAGTTTTGACACCCCTGCATATAGAATCAGTAATCAAATATTGAAAAAACAGGGTCCAACGGTCCAACGTATTCTTTTAAATTTCTTCCAAGAAGCTTTAGACTGGTGTTAAATTCACCAACGTACAAAGAAACCCACCCATCCTACCTACCCCAGTTGCATGTATTGGCCCGTATTATTGGAGCAGATTCTGAAATGGGGCAGGCCATTTGCTACTCCACCCTCTCCCATCTACCTGTTCTTATAATTCCTCACTGATGGCTCATTAAATTTTTAAAACTGAAAGACTAATTGCAATTTTTTTCTTCCACTTCTATAATTCCCATTTTTTCAACACACAGTAATTAATTAATGCCACAGTAGTATTCTGTTGCCAAAAACAAAAATAAATCGAAAAACCTGAACTCTCCAAAATTATCTGGTTTGTCATTCCAGATATTTACTGATTTGTTTCTTTAAATAATCAGGAAATCTCCAGACATTATTGCTTTTTTTCAATAAACAGTCTTTGCATTTATTGTACTTTCTGAACAATTCTGGCAATACAGCATACTCATGAGATCTAAACAACTAGAACATGTATTTTTGGCATATAAAAGTCTTTTGTCAAAATATGTGACTCCTATATTTCCTAGTTTATATAATGTTTATGCATTGACTTTTTTCTCTTTCAGGAACAAATGTGTCAGCTACCGCTGATTTAATGCCTGCGTCAAATTGGAACATGTCAAATGAAGTAGATAAAGGTAAATAATAAAAAGGAAAGTAAATACTATTTCAGATTTTAAACACTATAAGTTTTCATCATCATCATCATTATTATTATTATTATTATTATTATTATTATTATTATTATTATTATTATTATTATTATTATTATTATTATTATTATTATTATTTGACACAAAAAACAACAGTGTACCCAGCAAACGAGATAACTATGTTGGATTTTGTATCACAAATCACTAGTCGAACACTTCTCTGTGTGATGTATCGATGGATTATGTGAGCAGATCCCAGTAAGATGACCACCTGCAGCTGACCAATAGTGATTTTGTCAGCGCCAATTGTTTTTAAGTGCTTGTCTAGGTCTTTAGGCACAGCACCAAGTGTGCCGAGTTCCACTGGAACCATCTGCACTGGTTTATGCCAGAGTCTCTGCAGTTCGATTTTCGAGTCTTGATATCTGGTGATTTTTTCAAGTTGTTCCTTGTCGATTCTGCTGTCACCAGGTATGGCAATGACAACGATCTACACATTTTTCTTCTCCACAATCGTGATATCCGGGGTATTGTGTTCCAAAACTTTGTCAGTCTGTATTTGGAAGTCCCACAGTAGTTTTGCATGCTCATTTTCAACCACTTTTTCAGGCTTATAATCCCCAGTTCTTTGCTACAGGCAGATGGTAGTTGCGACACAAGTTCCAATGGACTATCTAAGCAATATTGTGTGTTGTGACATTGTTTGTAGTCAGTCTGAGCGATTGTCTTGCAACAGCTCAGTATGTGATTGATGGTTTCGTCCGCCTCTTTGCAGAGTCTGCATTTGGGGTCATCAGCAGATTTTTCTATTCTGGCTTTGATTGCATTCATTCTAATGGCTTGTTCTTGGGCTGCAAGAATCAGGCCTTCTGTCTCTTTCTTCAGTGTTCCATTGGTCAGCCATTATTATTATTATTGTTATTGTTGTTGTTATTTTGCAAAGTGATACACAAATCTTCTAGTATAGTTAGAGGCAAAAAAGAAAGCCAGAACCAAGTTATCATCTGATGTTTGGTCTATTATTTCTGAAGTGAGGATTTGCCTTTTTACTTCGAGTAACACATTCCATATGTTTGGGGTGTTTTTTTTTAAGCCAGGATGTGAATTATAGCAGTTTATGACCTACCTGACATTTCATCTTTTGGCTCTTGGAATCTGGATCCAATAGGAACATGCTTTAATCTGAATTAGTTTGCATGCAGATTTTAGTACGAAATTTGGAAAGAAGCCATTATGGCCTGGGATAAAGAATGCAAAATATTTTGGGATTTGTAAAACCACTCATAAAGAACATTGAACCCACATCAGCATCAGTTACTCTACAGTCACATTCTCTAAAACATTTTTCATGGATGAACATATATCTATTTTTTTTTAATATTGCTATCTAGCATGTCTTTCTGGGGCTTCAAGCTCTTGGAATTTTACGTTTCCTATCTATAATGAAAAGTTATAACTCATTGATAATAATCTTTAAGAGCTAGATAAAATGGCAAGCACTCTGAAGCTATATTTTTCTCAGGATACCCATCAAAATCCTTTTGCCACAGTTTTCCTATGAAATTTCATTATTGGCAGCTTAAGGAACTGGTCAGCTTTTGGTCATCATTAGAATGGATCTCTATCTCCAGTGAACACACTAACCTCAGAAGTCAGTAGGACAAAGTGAGCAGCAATTTAGGTAATAATTCTAGGTTACAATACACCTAAGCCTTTCATGCATTCCTCAATTTTGGCATAAATCACCTCAACTTATCTAGTCAGTCATATTATTTTCTCAGGGAACAGAGAGGCATGTGTCCAAATTAAAGAGAATTGCTAGTTTTAGTGTCTTCCTGCTTAAGGAGATTGTCTGCTCAGGTTAGTGCACATTAGTGCAGGAGAAGATAACATAAAAGCAAAGCAACATAATTATTCAATGTGATTCACCAATCTTTATCCATTCATACCTCCTCATGTCATAAGCCAATGGTGCTTCAATAAATGTATTTGCCACTGGTTGGCATAGGACTACCTTCCCTTATGAGCATTATTCCACAGAGTTTAGTTCGGCAAGATAACATCAAAATCTTAACAGAACTATAAAAATCCCCAAGGTGATGGAGATCCTTCTGCCTGCCTCCATCTTATTTGGTCAATCTATGCTGGAATCCTAATGTCCAGAACTTATGTGTCATAAAGCTGTATGAATTTGCAGTCCCTTCCTGATTCTCAATTCTCACTTACAATTACACTACTGCAGTCTCTTTTCATTTATGTGTATTTATAGATTATACCTATACAGAAATAATCACCATTACAGTTTTAAAGTCCTGTCAAATTGTTGCTGACTTAAAATGAAAAGAGTAGCAAGGTTCTCCTGAGAGCCGCTCGATCATCCAGAGAGCGGGAGGTGCTTCAGTCTCACGCGTTGATGGCTGAGCTCAATCACTGAGGAACGCTCCGCCTCCATCACGTGGCTCTCTTGCGTTCCCAGTTTGCGCTCAGCCGCCGTCAAGTTAGGCTGTGCATTTCTCACTCCTTGGCCGATCCAAGACTGCTCTCAGGTTTGAATCTATTTATAAAAAAAAAAAAAACAAGTTATTTTCCTTAGCCTTCTGGCACAGGACTGGGGATTTAAGGGAGCGCTTTTTTCGCCCCAGGGGGTTGTAGAACGGGCTACTTTCGCGCTCGGCGCTAATTCCCCCCAATTTGATCTCTTGCCTGCCGTTTCTCGCTGCGCTTGCAGCAGCTTTACTGATCGCACTGATAAGTGCTGCTGGTATTCCCCCCACCGCAAACGCCGCTTGCCCTAAGAAGGGGCGAAAACTTACTGCTTGGCTTCCTCGGCCTCTTTTAAGGCCGGAGAAGTAAAAACTTCATTGCCCTGAGCAGCCCGGGACATTAGCAACGTGGGCGATCGCTCTAGGCGCGCCCCACGTGGCGGGCGCCATCTTTTAAAAAATAAAATAAAAAGATTGAGGCCTCATAGCGCTGCATAGTAACCGGCCCTAGCACAGGCCTCTCAGCCTGTAGGGCCTTGCTAATTGGTACAATTTAGTAATTGTTGGCTTCCCGCAGCACGCTCAGGGCAAGTGATTGCAGCCTATCCCTCCCGGTTGTTGCCTGGGAGCTCCAGCTGCCAGAGGCCTCTCTTCCAGCCTCAGGCGTTTAATTCGGATAATTGGCAATCTTTCATTAATAGAGTAATAATAATAATATTAATAATTACAATAATAATAATTATAATAATAATATTAATAATAATCATATATTACTAATAATAATATTAGAACAAGAATATTAACAATAGTTCTAATTTAATAGACATTGGAATATCTGCCTGTATGTAGGTCTCAGATATTTCCTCATATATAGGTTTATATTTATACTCACATATAGATAGACCTGAGTGAGTTTATTCCTGTAATTTTTTTCTTATTGATATTGTACCTTAGCATTCCAAGTCTCATTGGATTGTTATCCTGCTTGTGCAGATAAGTATTAAGAATTATTTCAACATCTATATTACAGAATTTATACATCTAAATTCCAAAAGGGGGTGTGGGCCAGCTGAAAGGACACCGACCTTGTTGTAGGTCGAACCCTTGGCGAGCCAACCGCCTTTAACTGTATTACTGTCCTTTCTTGTACAATGGCAGATGACATTCTCACCAAAGGCCCTTCTTTGAAGGCCAAATCCAAATCCTACCACCTGCGCAAACAGGCTAAGGAAACTCCTAAGGAAACTCCTAAGGAAACACCTAAAGAGACCTCTAAGGCTTCTCAGAGAGACGCCCTACGACGTCACAGGGCTCTCGAGAGGGAATTTGACAGGCGGTCCAGAGAGACACAACCGGTACTTCCAGCACCCTCCGCTCCTTCTACCTCCAGACCCCCCCTCCTCCAGATTGTTTTTCCGTCTCCAGGCGCAGCCCATCCCAGGGACACCAGGCTCCCGGCCCATCAACCAGACAACCTCCTGAAGCTACTTTCACGCCCACGGCCGCTGGTCTTCGCCAGGGAGGAGGCCCTCATCCGAGATCCCCGCACATACAGGCATTGATGGAACGGGCCATTCGCCAGGGGATAGCAGAGGGCCTTCAACAGATGTCCAGGTCTACTCCCCTCACTGGCGCCCGAACACGACCCACCATCAATGAGGTCCTCGCCAGATCGACCCTACTCGTGGTCAGGTACCTTCTCAAGGGGGCAGTCCTCTCCAGAGAGGGACCCGGAGGAGGATATAGAGTATCTAGACCAATTTGGGGGAAGAGGAAATGGAATGGGGGTCTATGTAACAAGAGGAGCCCTATCGGAGGTAGATCCTATGGAGGGGGACATGTCCGAGGATGAGGGTCTCACCCCGGACCAACCCACTGTTGCGGGCCTGTTCAAGCCCCACATGTTTAAATCCCTTTATTCAAAGCCAGGAACATCTCTGGCCTGTCGGTGCAAACCTCCTCAGCTCTCCCCTCCCGGCAGAAGGTCAGGAGGACGCCATCTTTAGTCAACCCGTGGTGGAGGCGGAGGTAATCCCGGCTCCACCCCTATTTCATGACCTGGTCTCAAATCAACTGAATTTACTAGGGCCCCTCCCGCCCCATCCAGCCTGGACAGGAGGTTCTTAACCTCAAGTCGAGTTTCTGTGACTTACTCAACACCCCCGAGGTGGATGAGCCCATTGTTGGGCTGGCCTCCCTCGTCCCCCCCAGTGACCCCCTAGAGGCTCTGAAACCCGAGGACAAGAGGTCCGAGCTCGCCCACGTAGAGCTCACCAAGCGGACTCCTGGGCCATTAGATCAGCCACTGCAGCTTCTTTCTTCACCAGATCTCGATCCGGTGGCTTCGGCAACTGAAGCAACATGTTCCCCCTCCAACACAAGGGCTCACCAGGACATAGCAAAACTGACGGCCGCGGCGGAATTTTCCACTGACGCCACCTTCCATGCGGTCAAGTTCTCTGCCCGGCAATAACGCCCCATGTCACTGCTCGCCGCCTGCTCTGGCTTAAACACTGGCAGGCGGACGTTAAAAACAAAGTTGTTGGCTACTGCCCCATAAAAGGGGACAAACTATTTGGCACGGCTCTGACCCTTGCTATCTGAAACCCGGAGCAAGAGAAAATTTCTCCCTCCTCTGTTTCGGAGGTCAGAGTCTAGAGGCCCCCAGCCATTTCGGGAGAGGCTCCTCCCGCCTTTCTACCAGTCTCCCTTCCCGCCAAGGTACTCGAGACCCCCTCCTCCCGACTGCTCCAGCCCCAGGATCGAACCGATCCGGCCGATAGGAACAGGAGGGGCAGCGGCTACAGGCGCCTTTCAGGGGCTCAGGAGGGAGGCCCTTCCCGGCGAGATAGATCCCGCGTCCCCCTCCCATCGGCGGACGCCAAGCACTTTGCCGACCGATGGGACTCTTCCACCTCTGATACCTGGGTCCGTGATACCATCAGACTCGGCCTCACGCCGAATTCAAGAGCGCCCTGACTTCTCTTTGGCGCCCCCTCAAGGGACCCCATCAAACGCAACCTAATGGATTCAGCAATCCATCATCTTCTCCAAATACAGGCCATTCAACCCGTCCCACCCCAGCGGGGCAGGGGTTCTACTCCCACCTTTTGTAGTCCCCAAATCCTCCGGAGGATGGAGGGCCATCTTGGACCTTAAACGCCTTAACCGTTATCTGGTCTATCGCAGGTTCAAGATGCACACCCTGCAGTCCATCCTCCTCAGCATCCGCCAAGGGGACTGGCTATCCTCCATAGACTCTCTCCGAGGCCTACCTCCACATTCCAATCCGACCTCCCATTTCAAATTCCTCAGTTTCTGCTACAACCACCGCCACTTCCAATATGTCGCCTTCCTTTGGTTAGCTCTCTGCCCCGAGGACCTTCACTAAGGTCCTCGCGGCCCTGGCGGCTCATCTCAGGAATCTCCCGGTCCGCCTCCATTGCTACCTGGATGACATCCTCATCCTCTCTCCCTCCAGACCCCAAGCAGAGAGGGACATCAGGGTTACTATCTCGGCCCTCCAAGACCATGGTTTCCTAGTTAATTGGCAAAAGAGCCAACTATCCCCATCTACAAGGATCTCCCACTTGGGGCTGTCATTGACTCAGTGCAGGGTAAGGTGTTCCTCTCCCCGAGAGATTCCTTAGTATCCAGGAAGCCGTCAGGCATATCAGACGCTCCAGGAAGGTTACAATTTTAGAATTGTCCAAATTACTGGGTAAAATGGTTTCTTGTATCTCCATTGTTCCATGGGCCCGCTTTACACGCTAGACCCTACAATGGTTCCTGCTCCCATTCCAGCGGACCGGCAGAAGCAACTCAAAGGCCACAGTCAAGGTACCTCCAAAAGTCCTTACATCTCTCCTCTGGTGGACCAGCCCCACCATCAACAAGGGTCACTTCATCAAGGAGCCCCACCGCCTCACCCTTACCACAGATGCCAGCCTGTCCGGATGGGGCGCCACATCCTCTCGCTCTCAACTCAGGGCACATGGTCTCAGGTAGAACGGGGTGCAGTATAAACTGGCTGGAGCTCCACGCCATCTTCCTGGCCCTGCGCAGTTTCTTCCCCAAGCACGCGGGCGGCATGTCCTCATACTCACGGACAACGCCACCGCCAAGGCTCACGTCAACCGTCAGGGGGCACACAGTCCATCCGCTTGATGAGGGGAGGCCGAACGCCCTGCCGTTGGGCAGAGCGCAATCTCCTCTCCTCAGAGCCGAACACATCTCAGGGGACTCAAACACCCAAGCGGATTGGCTAAGCAGGACCACGGTGGTCCAGTCCGAATGGCGCATCCACCCGTCACTATTCAGGAAGCGACTCAGTATGTTCGGTCTCCCTGCTAGTAGACCTCTTCGCCTCCCCACTCAACACGCAACTCCCCAGGTTTTTCTCCAGGTACCCCTCCCACAGGGCCGAGAATCACGACGCCTCCGTTGCCCCTGGCCCACAGGGCTCTCTATGCCTTCCCGCCCTAGCCCTGGTTCCCAGAGTTCTCCAGAAGCTCATCTCCCAGAGGGCAGAGCTGATTCTAGTAGCACCCTTCTGGCCCAGGCGCCTGGTTTGCGGACTCTCGCAACTTATCGGTGGCCCTCCCTGGAGAATCCCCACCAGGATATCCCTCTCCCAGGGGCCCCTTCAACACCCAGACCCTCAGTGGCTCCAGTTAGCCGCTTGGAGGTTGAGCGGGAACGCTAAGGAAAGAACGGTTTTCCGACCAAGTTATTGAGACCATTTTAGCGCCAGGCGGCCTTCAACAACCCGCATATACAACGCCACTTGGAAGGGATTCTGCGAGTGGTGTCATGGTCTCCAGATCAACCCGCTGTCTCCTTCCATAGCTCAGGTCTTGGAGTTCCTCCAAGAGGGCCTGAGGAAAGGGCTTTCCCCAACACCCTAAGGCGTCAGGTCGCAGCGCTATCCACAGTCATTGACTGTGATAACCTGGGTTCCCTTTCCCACCACCCCGTATTCGGCATTCTCAGGGGGCCACCAACCTGTGTCCCCCAACCATACACCGATACCCTACCTGGGACCTTAACAAGGTCCTGGTGTCTCTGACTAAGCAACCTTTGAGCCTCTCAGGGAAGCCTCTCTCCAATTCCTCACATTCAAAGTGGTATTCCTGGTAGCTATTACTTGCCCGCCGCATATCGGAGTTAGCAGCCTTGTCGGTAAGGAAGGACCTTTGCATATTTCATGCCGATAGGGTGGTCCTCCGACCGACCCTACCTTCCTGCCCAAGGTTAACTCGACCTTTCACAGGGCTCAAAAACTCATACTCCCGAACTTCTGTCCCAATCCCTCGCGGGAAAGGGAGAAGCTTTGGCACTCACTGGACGTAAGACGGCCCTACGCATTTACATTAAGCGTACCCAACCCTTCCGGAGGTCAGAATCTCTCTTCCTTTCCTTCCAGCCCAAATCCTTAGGCCACAAAGTGTCCCCGTCAACCATCGGCCGCTGGATTAGGGCTACCATTTCCAAGGCTTATTTGTCCCAGGCACTGCCGGTACCCAGGGGATCACAGCACACTCCACCAGAAGTGCAGCCACCTCGGCGGCTTGGGCCACCCAGGCTCCAATTTCTGATATTTGTCGGGCAGCCACTTGGGCATCCCCCTCTCCTTTCATTAGACACTATAAGATTGACACCTTTGCCTCGGCGGAGGCTTCGCTTGGTAGGCGAGTCCTCCAGCGAGTCTTCAGGGAACCTCGGAGATTGCAGGACCAGATGGGGTCCCTCCCGTAGGACAGCCAAGCTTTGGTATGTCCCACTCTCTGGATGATCCGAACGGCTCTCAGGAGAATGGGCGTTGGTTCTTACCTGACACGCCATTTCTCTGGAGCTGTGAGGATCATCCAGCCCCACCCTTTAATTGCCTTCTGGTGGGGCCTTGTTTCGCCAATGACCTATTTAGCATAGGGAGAGCAGAGCAACGTCCTTCTCTTCACCTTCGCCTTCACGCAAACTGGGGAACGCAAGAGAGCCACGTGATGGAGGGCGGAGCGTTCCTCAGTGATTGAGCTCAGCCATCAACGACGTAGACTGAAGCACCTCCCACTCTCTGGATGATCCTCACGGCTCCAGAGAAATGGCGTGTCAGGTAAGAACCAACGCCCATTTACCCCCAGATGGAGATATAAGAACAACAGCTGGGCAATTAGCCTTCATCCATTGAGATTAGAGTTCATGATTGGAAGAAGCTGGGAAACTACAGTAGATTTTTGGAGAAAGTTGAAGTTTTAAATGCAAAATACATGTCAGGATTCTTCTCTTTCCTGTTGGCAGAATTGGCAACATTTTATTAACTCGTAAATCTATGTTGTTTGCAGAGGTTTGTTTTTTTCCAGGCTGTGAGTGATTCCATTTGTTGTTTTTTTTCCCTGTGAGTCCTTTTCCAAGTACAGACCTCCTAAAGAGCAATCCAATTTTCAGGCGATTATAAGACACCCTTAAAAATTTGAGAGTAATGTATTGTAAGAACAGGACCAGTCTGTTTCATCTCTTTATATATTATAGTTTATGTTCTCCAGAGCCCTAGAGATCCTAGATTTCCCTTCACTTCAGCATCATTGTTTCTGGCACAGACAATAAAGGTTCAAAGAGAAATAATACACAGTAACTGACCTTGAAAAACGGTAACCATGTAAGTATAGTACTCATAGTATCAGAAAAGGGAAAAAATTATAGTTTCATGGCATTATTTCAATTGGTACAAATAATCATTTCCCAAAATAATTTCAGTATTTAGTTTCAATTAAAAATCCATTACAATTAGTCCTCAACTTATGACACAATTGAGCCCAACATTTCTGTTGCTAAGTGATGTGTTTTGCTTCATTTTATGACCTTTTTTGCCACAGTTGTTATGAGTGAATCACTATGGTTGTTGAGTGAATCTGGCTTCCCCATTGACTATGCTGATCAGAAGGTTGCAAATAGTGATAAATAATGATAATAGTGACCCCAGGACACTGCAGCCATCATAAATATGAGCCAGTTGCAAATCATCTGAATTTTGATCACCTGACCATGGGAATGCTGCAATGGTCATAAGCATAAAAAAATGCTCATGTTACTTTTTTCACTGCCTTTGTGACTTAAAACACTCACTAAACTGTACTAGGCCTATGAAGAACAATACTGACACTCCTGTCTGTCTATCTATCTAATTAAAATCTTTACATGGAAAATACTGTTTACATTCTCAGTCACAACTGAGCGAATATTCCAGTTGCGAAGACATCACTGACTGGCCTGAAATTATAGAGTTTTAAGAGGATTCCTTGTCATTTTCATAGGTTTCTTTTAGTCATATGAAATGTTTCCCTCCTTTAGAGGTGGAACAGCTTGGTCGTCATTCTCTCAGGAGCAACCAGGGGTGGGATTCTACCAGTTGGCACCTATTCACTAGAACCGGATGTTAAAATTCTAAGCAGTTCGGAGAACCAGTTGTTAGAAGAAATTACTGGCCTAATCCTGTAAGGAAGGCAGGAAGGAAACATTCTGGTGTTGCTTACAGAAACTGCTTCTCCATTAACCCTTATTACATTCTTGGCAGTTCTAGATTTCCTGTCTCAGGAACTTCTCTGCAGTATTTTTCCCCTCCTTTGCTGGTACTTTGCTTGTGTGTAGTGACCATTCAAAGTTACAGTGGCACTGAAAAAAGTGACTTATGACCATTTTTCACACTTACGACTGTTGCAGCATCCCACAGTCATGAGAGGCCAGGCGAGGAGATGTGTGTCTTGATGTGAGTGATATTGAGTTGGCCACGCCCAGCCAATAACATGACCGCCAAGCCACGCCCACCAACTAAGCCACGCCCACAGAACTGGTTGTTAAAAAAATTGAATTCCACCCCTGGGAGCCACCACATCTGTAGGTTTGCACTCTTTCTTGCAGCAGCTTTAATCACAGCAATGCCAGTATCAATAATTGGTAGCAATCATTCTCATTTTTGCTTTTATTTATTTTGCATTATCCTTCTCAATTATTTTTTTACCTGTATGATTTCTGTAGGGGATTATTGCATTGAAGTTATAAAATATAGCCCAAAGCAGTTGTTCTCAACCATAGCAATTTTAAAATATATGATGTTCAGCATGCTGGTGGTGTAATTCTGGGAGTTGAAGTCCACATATCTTAAGAAGTTGCCAATGTTGAGAAATACTGGCCTTGGGATAGTGATTGTTAGGAAATCTTGCCAATGCTCTTGAATCTTACAACCTACTTATGTTAGACTGTCATAAGTCCTCTACTGTGGAGTATTTCTATGAATTATCCTCAAGTTTGAGAAGGGATTTGTCCAGAGCCTGATTTTAACCCTTATCCTTCTGTACTGTTGCTGAGTAGATTTCAAGAGATTTCTTATGGTTATAGACATTGCTGTTTATGGTTCTAGGGAGATAGAAACACATGCCCATGTTTTTTGACAGTGTCTTTTTTTTTACATTGCATTTGTTTATTTGTTCATCTATTCATTTGTTCACTAATTTGTTTTTCGTACTTCAATCAACAGTTTATGTTTTGTGAAACTTTGAAAAAAAAGCAATAATTTTTTAAACTACATATTGTAGTTACTAGTTCCTTTTTTTAGTTCTGCCATTTCAAGGCACAGTTTGAGAGCAGCTTTTCATATGAGGTTCTCCAAATTGGACTGCGTCTCAAAATTTTCAGGTTACAGACATTGCTGTTTATGGTTCTAGGGAGATAGAAACACATGCCCATGTTTTTTGACAGTGTCTTTTTTTTTTACATTGCATTTGTTTATTTGTTCATCTATTCATTTGTTCACTAATTTGTTTTTCGTACTTCAATCAACAGTTTATGTTTTGTGAAACTTTGAAAAAAAAGCAATAATTTTTTAAACTACATATTGTAGTTACTAGTTCCTTTTTTTAGTTCTGCCATTTCAAGGCACAGTTTGAGAGCAGCTTTTCATATGAGGTTCTCCAAATTGGACTGCGTCTCAAAATTTTCAGATAGTCTTCCAACTGAGAATAATATATGCTGTAACCCTCAGCACATCTCAAGAGTGCCAGATAACCTAATAAAGCAAGTTCTAGTGCTATGATTTTGAGATATTTTTGTTTAGATTTTTTTCTTAAAATAATTTATACATTTGGTGGAATAAGGTAGAATTACAGTTTTCATATTCATGCACAGTTTAATTTTTGATTTACTCTTTGTTTACTAGGGATGTTCTGTAAATTAGAAAGTTGTAAGGGACTAGCATTTTAAAAAAAAAATCTATTTGTGGGATCCCATGAGTACCCGAAGAGCTAAATTACTGTGACTTTGTTTGAATTTTTTTTAATTACAGGACATTAGTTCTTTTGTTTACTTTTCAGCTGATAGGGTGTCTGCTTTTCTTTGAGAATTTGTATTTTTTTCAACTGTGGATTTCTGAGTAAAATAGGTGTGAAATGTGAAGGTCATAGAACAAAGTCACTAAAGTCACCAGGCTGCTAAAGTGTTTCAGAAAATGTGCAATTTATTTTGGATTTTGCTTGATTCCTCCTACCACCTTTGTTTAAATTCCAGTGAGGAAAATGAATGTACCATTATACACAAGGTAACTATATATAATAATCTTTTCATGGCTCATCCAGTTTTCTGGCTTTAGTTGAAAGATTAATAGATCAGTAGGCCAAGGGACACATTTTATTGTACATTTCTGTTCCAGATATTCTGACATTTCTGGTTTAAAAAATAGACCTTTAAAAGGCAAAGAAAGGGCTAATAAGAAGCAGAACATAAAGTGACTGACTAACTGCATATCTTTGACTTCACAACATTAATCTTTAACAAACAGACATCCATATGCAAATACACATCTGTATGCATATGTGCATGCACACACACACACACACATATATAGATTTAGATATGATTTATATTATATGCTTATTTCAGTGATATCAAAATCCATTTTTTTATTTACTGGTTTACAAAATAAGTTTTTTTTTTGTTTATTTCCTCCAAGTACTTATTTGTGGTAAATAAAATACGAATTACTGTCGAGTGACGTCTGATATTTCATATGTTTCTCTGGATACTAGTTTGTTTTTTCTCTTCATGATTTCCCACAAGCATTTCAAACTGCATGAATTGCAACAAATAAACTTTAAAATGATTCTTTATAAACAATTTGGCCTCCTACTTAATCAAGAATATAATATTAAAGAAAGAAAGTTCAATTTTCACTCAGTAACTTTAACTGTGTATTTCAAAGCTTTGGAAATTTTAAAAAAAGTAAGAAAATTAACTGGTTGAAAATAGAAGCAAAACATAAGTAGGACATGTTATAGTGACAAAAAAGGACATGTTATAGTGACAGAAAATAACACTCACTTTAAGAATGTAAGTCTTCTTTGAATTGAGTTTCGTTCATGGGGATTTCCTGGACATATCAGGTAGTTCTTAATTTCCAAAAGCTTCAAATATTTTTAAGCTGGTCTTTAATCACTTGGTATCTTCCAGATGTTGTGGACCCCAGTTTCTAGAAGGAATGAATGTCTACCCTCTGTTCTATCTGATGTTGTACTTTATCCTTTTTAATAAAGGATTTTAAAGAATAAAAAGAAAGGAGTTAGGGAAGTGTTTATCACAAGATGGATGCAAAAAGATTTCTCACACATGGTCTTTTAAAGTTATGTCATAGATGGCAAGGAAGCATGGCCTGTTTGGAGTTTACTTAATGCAACTATATGAAACCATATGGGTGACCTATTTGGCCTTTGAATGATAACTAAAAGAAAGGCTAACATTAGCGGTCAGTCAGAGAAATTTGTCTAGAAAAAGCTGGAGAAAAAAGAAATGTTCTATCAGTAGCATTAAGGAAAGGAATTGTTTAAGAAGGTGACTGTAAGAATATGCAGATCACCTCATAAAATTAATAAAAGGAACATTGTTACTCATTAGAATCCCTTTAATTGACAGTTACCTTCTTGTTATTTCTGGATATAATTCCTCATATGAAAACTAATCACTTTTCTCCCTCTATTTTATTTCTGCTACGTGAAAAATCCTGTCTTATGCTTGGGAATGAACTGAAATTCAGACCATGTATCTATATTTAAAATGATATGGAGGGACTTCTCTCTGTGCAATGCACCCTCATGCTCATGTCCCTCTTCACCTCATTCCACATATACATCTTTCCAGAACAGATTTGAGAAACTGAAGAAAGAAGAGAAACCTGTTTACCCAGACAGATCCTATTCCATTCTTGGAATTGGGCCATCCAAATATGCCATTGGATGCAGCCCCTGCAAGCATAGCAATTTGGACAGAAACACTTTTTTATTAAGTCTGATGCAATGGTAGCAATCTGGGTGCTCTTAGATAGTTCTGCATAAACAATTAAATACAATTAAGCAAGAGCCTGTTTGATCTCTTGATAGTTTTTCATTTCATACACCTTAGCTTTAAGGCTGAATGATGTAATGCTGTTTTGTTCTAATGTTAGGTACTATAATTGTACCATTTAAAAAACTAAAATTTTACTTGTTAAAACATTAAAATTGAAATACAGCTTACTGCTTGCGTTGTTATAGCGGATATAATTGCTTGCTGATATAATTAACTACAACAATGGTTGTAGTACACAATGATGTCACACAAGAAACACTGCCTGGCATACTCACTTATCTGATCAGCACGGCAGCCTTGACATAAAAATGAATTATTTTTTCCGTAAATATATTCAGTTACTACCTTTAAGAATTCAGCCTGTATGAATGATTAAAAGACTTTTTATGTTGTATTACTGTTTCAGTGCAGGTCACATATCATGGAGTCTGATTCAGTTGCTTTTGATTTTCAAATCTTGGCAGATAATTTATTTACAGCATTTGTATTCTGCCTATGAGCACAGTCATAGGTTCATAGCATATGTAGTCATAGAAATAGTGAAGTATGTGTTTAGGATTTCCTGCCCATCATCTACATTGAATAGTTGAAATCTGAAGCTTGTTGGTTGTTGATATAGTAGCTTGGTTGATTATATAAATGGTGAAATAACTTGTGCTGTCCAGCCAATGTATGAACAGTAAAGTTAATAGTGCAAACATAAGTATAAAAATTATTCCTAGAAAAATGTATTTATAGGGCTGTCTTCCTAATCCTGACTATAAATTCTGTAACTCCCTACTATTTTTGGTTTCAGTACATTTGGAGGGTATCAAAAAAGGTAAATATTTTAACATAAGTTGGTGTAGGTTCTACAAATGTGATCATATAAAAAGAAAATTCTTCATTAAAATACAATTCTTATGGAGACTTCAGCAAACTTAGTTAAAAGTATACACATTCAAATTCTGAAATTTAAAAATTTTAATGGAAAAAATACCTTAGAACAATGAGATATCTAAAAGCTTCCCATTCAACAAGGGCAAGAAGGAAACATTGCAAAGCATGGGTATATATTATACATATATAAAATGTATTTTGTATATAAAAGTAAAACTGCAATCATTCCATCACACTCACGTACACATATACAAACAAAGTTGGCCCAATACACCAATTTATTATTTAGGTATTATATTTTGTGCCTCCAGTTTGTACTCTTAAACTCCTGAAGGTAACTTATAATCTCCAGTATTTGCATTGGCACCCAGTCAAAAGCCAGAAATATATTTAAGACTGAGTTTTCCAGATATTATCTCAAGTAATTTAAAAGTTCATTATGGGCCATCAACTAGCCCTGTTACAATCAAAGTCTGTCAGCAGAGTTCAGTGGCTACAACTAAGGCATTAAAAAAAGAACACTTTGAGGGTTAATATTTGACATTCAGAGTTAAAGACCAGGAGCAAATTGTTTTAACAAATTAAAAATACATTTGGCTCTTACTATATATGGTTTAAAGTGTTTTTATTTTAATATTAAAAAGTTGTATGAAACTATTTTTAGTAAAGAGCAAGTCTCAAAAAATGGATGATGTTTATATAAACTGAAGGCTAACTCTAATTTATAGTTACTACCCTTAAAACCACTAAGATAAAGAAGAATTTTTCAGTAGAAAAATGTATAAATTGAGATTGGATTTACAGTAATTTTGCCACTTATTTTCAAAGCTGGCATTCATGGCTACTTTAGGTAAATTGGTTTAACTGTTATTCTAGAATTGTAAAATCTAATAGTACCTACATGGTTCAGCATTATAATCTTCATAATATAGGCTTATCTTAATAATGCCGTTATAGAGCAGGGTCTCAAATAGGGACATCTGCAGATCAAGTCAAAATTTGGAGGAGAAATCCTGTGACCGCATCTTTTGATAATCAAGTGTGTTGCGAACAGCCAGTATTCAGTCATCATGAATGGCAAATGAAGTCTCCTTTATTAGATAGACCCAAAGCTGTCATACTTATCCCTTTTCATACACAGTTGGAAGAAACTGAAAAGTACTATGGCATGCCAGTAAATAATGAATTATTAAATTTTTTAAAAGACTTTACTGTGAAACAAAGCAAGTTTTTGGCCATCTGACTTACTCCACTTAGGTTCCAGTAATGGTTATCCCATGACCCTTTGGATTGCTGTTAACTTTGAAGTCAGCTGGGTGGCAAATAGCTTTTGCAGAGAGATTGGGTAGGGAGAGGCAGCAAAGCTGTTAACGGTGCAGAATAAACTGCAGTGTAAATGGGGGCCTATGTGGGACCTCTTGAATTATTGTAAATAAAAATGTTGCTAGAGACAAGTGGTTTATTTTGAAGCACACCAGCTTACTTTTAAAAGGAAGGAAATTGAAGGAAAAAGTTTAAAAGAAGGTTGACCAGAAAATCAGATATATTACTGTCAATTAATCAACACAGCTACTATACATCAATAACTCCCATGGCACTCTGTAGCTCCACTCTCCAAAGCCTTTAATCATCTACAACGTCCCTGATAATAGGAATGCTTTGAGCCCTTGAGAAGCTGCTTCCTGGCTTTGAAGAACAGATCCAAAATGAGGACCTTGTCTGAAATTATTGGCAGAAGCCGATGTTAATTATACCTCGTGTGCGCTTTGGTTCTTTCAAAGGCTGCATGTATGGGACTACATTTTTATAGTCAAGTATGACAAGCAAAGAAAACACACATGCATGTATGTATGTATGTATGTATGTATGTTTTCTTAAGTTTTTGCGGGTATTTATATGTATGGTATTCAGCTTTCTTCGGGTATTTTCCCGAATACTATACAGAAGCCTGTATTTGTTCGAACACTATACAGAAGCCTGATGATGGCAGATGAGATTCTGCTGAAACGTTGCTACAACTTTAAAAGCACAACTATAATGACGTGGGAGAATACCTGAACAAAGCTGAATACCACACACACACACACACACACACACACACACACACACACACATGTTTTCTTAAGTTTTCGTGGGTACTTACATGTATGGTATTCAGCTTTGTTCGGGTATTTTCCCACGTCATTATAGTTGTGCTTTTAAAGCACAACTATAATGACGTGGGAAAATAGTTGAACAAAGCTGAATACCGTGTGTGTGTGTGTGTGTGTGTGTGTGTGTATAGGGGGGGAGGGAGGGAGAGAGAGAGAGAGAGGCCCAACATAGAACTGCTTTCAAGATAAGCAATCTTAAAAAGGAATAAGAAATAGGGTGGGAAATAAATGAATGGCATGAGAAAAAATGTTGCTGCAACCCACCAGCTAGGATGTGCAGGCAATATATCAACGCATATTCAAGATGCAGAAAACCTGATATTTATCCTCTTTATAACCTAAAACTTCTAAGTCACCATGTCTAAAGTGCATTTCCACATAGTACAGAAAAGAAATTAATCGTATCAACTATCGTTGATGAGTTTCTGTGGAAATTGTAACTTGCAATCTGGTTTATGCTATGTTTTCTACTGATATTTTTTTTATTTGAAGAAACCAGTGAAAAATACTTGATTGCAGTTAGTCCTCAACTTAAGACCACAATTGAGCCCAACGTTTTTGTTGTTAAGTGAGACATTTGTTAAGGGAGTTTTGCCCCATTTTATGACTTTTCTTGTGCCACAGTTGTTAAGTAAATCACAGCAGTTAATAAGTTTGTAACCTGGTTGTTAACTGAATCTGGGTTCCCCACTGACTTTGCTTGTCAAAAGGTTGCAAAAGGTGATCATATGACCTTGGGACCCAGCAGCAAGAATATGAATCAGTTGCAAAGCATCTGAATTTCGATCACATGATCATAGGGATGCTACAAGGGTCATAACTGTGAAAAATAGTCACAAGTCACGTTTTACAGTACTGTTGTAACTTTGAATGATCACTAAATGAACCGTTGTAAGTTGAGGAATACATGTATTTAGAATTATTTTCATTTTTCCCAAGTTAAAACAGGGACTATATTATAAAACTATAATAAAGTCCCTGTGTTACACATGCTTTAGTAAAATGGTGATCCTCTGTTATATAAACTCCCTTTGGTTTATTGCTAGATTTATGTTGCAACAGATCTTTAGTTGCTTTTTAGAGACAATAATTTGATTCTTGAGAATAATGTGCAGAGACATGTAGTTGCCTCAGCTAACTCGTTTTCTTTGTGCATTTGGCAGATTATTTCTTAACGCTTGATGAGCCAATGAACAATATCACCACTACTCTGGGTCAGACTGCAGAACTGCTTTGTAAGGTTTCTGGTAACCCTTCTCCGACTGTGCGTTGGTTGAAAAATGACGCTCCTGTTGTGCAAGAACCCAGGAGGATATCCTTTCGTGCCACAAGTTATGGGTCCCGATTACGAATAAGAAACCTTGATACCACAGACACCGGCTATTTTCAGTGTGTGGCGACAAATGGCAGGAAAACAGTCTCTACAACTGGGGTGTTATTTGTAAAATTTGGTAAGAAGCTGCTGCTACTATGCATGGAAAGATTGGTTTTAACACACCTCTCTGGATGTTAATATAATTTTTGGTTGAGAAAGGGGAATAGCTCAAAGATTATTCTATCCCATTTTAACCAAAGTAGATTTTCTTTTGAGAATAACAGTACGGTTCTTTGTTCAAATTGCTAATTTTCAAATAACAGCTTTAGCCAAACATTTTAACATTCCCATTTGCAATATAAGTATGTTCTAATATGAAATGAACAATCATTTTTAAATAATCAGTAAAGGAAGCAGGGGCAGGTTTATTATGAAGGGCCAAAGTGAACATTATGGAGTATATTTAGGTGAAAGGAAAACAATAGTGCTTTTTTTAAAAATTCCTGTTATAAAATGGAAGTATGATATTCATTGAGAAAGGTTGATTTCCAGCTTGGAGACAAATGGATTTTTATAAGTGTTTGTTTGCATAGTGGAAAGGTTAAACACATTGCCACTGTGATTCTTCATAGCCCCAGTCTCCTATAATCTAATATTTTAAATAACATAAACATGTGCCTTCAATGGAAAAATTAAAACAAGGAAATAAGTATTAAAGCCAAAGTAAATTATAACTTGGAAAACAAGAACCCTTTTCTCAAATGTTGTCACGTAATGAGCTATGGAATGAGAGCCTTCTCCATAGCTGCCCTGGACCTTTGGAATAGCTTCCCACCTAAGAACCAGAGGTGGGATAACCTTTTAGTGTTCTAGAAAGCTGTAAAGACGTGACTTTTTTCTCAGGCTTTGGCCTAGGATAGTGAGTTTACATCAGTGGTGGGATTCAAAAAAATTTTTACTACCGGTTCTGTGTCCATGGCTTGGTGGGCATGGCAGGGGAAGGATACTGTAAAATCTCAGTCAGAGGTAGTATTTGCCAGTTCTCGGAACTACTCAACATTTCCACTACTGGTTCTCCAGAACTGGTCAGAACCTGCTGAATACCACCTCTGGTTTACATTATGTGTTATTCCGATGTCCTAACGGGGAGGTCATGATATGTTTTTATATTGTGTTTTTTCATTGGTTGCTATGAACTTCCCAAGATGCAGTACAATAAGTTCCTTAAATAAATTAAAATCTTGATTAGAAGGAAGGTAGAGGGTTGTTTATAAGGGCAGAATGTGTTATAATCATTGCTTTCATTTTAGAAATTTAGATAATAAAATAACATAGCAGTTGATGGAAGTGAATTTTCTTTTCTATGACAGTGCATCTTACATATTTTTTTCTTCTTCCAAACCTAACTTCTCTAGGTCCTCCTCCAACAGCAAGACCAGGAACATTGTGAGTTTCTTAATAATTATATTAACTAATTAATACAGTACTTTAAATCAATATTTAAAAGTATAATTGTTCAAAAATTATGAATGGTATTCTAAATTAGAGATATATTACTACTGAATGTATATGAATTGAATGTAATGCAGTTTTATTTCTTTTTATGAATTCTGTATTTATTGTAGGAACTGGTTTTATATTTAAAAAAAAAATTACAGATGTACATAGACTCAGAGGTACCCTACAAAGTGTTCAGTAGCCATTCCCATCCAAAGAAAAGTTCTCATCTCTTCTTCATTTCCATAATTCCTCATCCATACTAAATGCAGGGGTGTCAAAGTTGCATCATCACAGCGGGATCACATGACATATTGTGACTCCCCCCCCCTTCGCTAACCCGGGCGTGAGCATGGCAGCACATATTGCATCTGGCCCATGGGCCGCAAGTTTTGACAGCCCTGCTCTAAGGTATTAGAAAGTTAGCACTTCTATCACACAGGACTTGGCCAAAAGTGATTGACTGAGGGTTTTGTCATCAAACAGGGTAGGAAAAGCAAAGGTCTTGCCTTAAATCCCCAGTGGGGCTAGGCTAGCTCACCAAGGGCTACTCTGAATGGTTTGCAGATCCCTCTGCTGGATATAAAGCTAACAAATTAAATAATTGGGCTAGGTGTATTGACTGATTTGTAGTTCAAGGTCTCAAATTAGCAAGACAGGGTTTATATAATGTGTATACTGCACATGAAGAATGAAAAACTTTCTAGGAAGATTCCCCCCCCCCCCCCCCAACTGATTTTGGATCAGTAAGAAAAAAATTAGCTTCAGAGGACTATCTCTTTTTGCTGTTAAAAAACCTTATTCTTGAAGAAAAGAATTTTAAAGGGGGAGCTTAATGTGATAATTGTTTTTTCTCAGTTTGGATTTCATTCTGCTAAAGGTGTTAATTAACTCAGCAACAACAGGATGTTTGTGCTATCAGCAACACTGGTTTGTTATTAGTCATTTACAATTTAACTTAATTAGCACAATCTACACTTTTGTGCTTTACCACCTTCTCGCTATTTTTGTTTTTCCAAATATATATGTTTATTTGTGTATGTGTGTGTTTATGTGCGGGTGCATATGTGCATGCACACAAGTTCATGTAAAGTCTAGCAAAGCGAAGATTTATGTAAAATATGATACAGCTCTTAAAATATACATCTGATGTCAAATATTGCAATAATGCGACATAGCTATTATAAATTAAAACAGATATAATTTGTAGCGGTAGAGTCATTTTGGCATATTTTACCATTTGTTTATTAGAAGCCAATAGAAGAGGTCAGGAAATGAATTGCATTAAATTATAAATTAAATATTACCTATATTTAGATAGTACAAAGTACACAGAACTAGGAGAAAAATAGATCAGACTGTCACACAGCACATAAACGACAGAAATGGAGTCTGGAGGTAATTATCAGATCATGTGTGAGATCATTAATATATAATTTCCTTTCCAGTAGTAACATGAACTCATTTTTTAATAGTTTTTATTTATTTTTATTCTATTAAATGGCCGCCAATCTCACCTGGACAGTTTTGGGCATGAACACTGTTAAAAACGTAAGAATTAAAAGAAAATAAGGATATAGACCAGTATATAGTTATAAGAACAGAGGGAGCATTTTCTGCGGTTCAAATGCTTTACTCTTTTGAATGCATTTTGCTGTTGTATCCCTGCCATAGCACACTTTCCTGATGGTCCTTTCACTTTTTGATGCACTAACATTTGAATATTTATTTATACTACAAGGGAAAGTGGGCAATTAGATTAGTTTATATAGGATTGGTTGAAATTTAGGATTACTCTGTCTGTACATTTTCCAGACTGATTCTGTATTTCTTTGCTACAAAACAGTATGCATCTCTTTTTGCATTTTCTGAAGATACTTTCAGAAATAAGGAAGAACTGCCTGATTTCTCCAGCATGATAAAATTTTCTTCAGTAGTAATCCATTATTTGGTATCTGTTGGAATCTGAGATAATTTCCATGATCCATTGACCAGCCTAATGCTCTTCTAATGACCTCAGAGCTGTGTTTCTTTCTTAATTTTAATCTGCTTGGCTGCTGCTGTGACAGATCAGCAGTCAGAGGGGAGATAGAACAGTTTGCTGCAGACACGGCAGATTAGATTCCAAAAGATAAGAGGAGTTCATAGATGGGGAGAAAATACTTTTATCCTGGGAAAGCATCAAAGTGTTAGCCATTTCCATCCTGTTGTCATTTCCCACCTTTCTGCACATCTTATATCATTAGCCCAGATTTGTTGGAGCACTTACATCAGTATGAATTAGTTGCTGAAAGTTCACAATTCAACACAATCTTTTGGATATTAAACTAAGTGTGAAGCACATTTTTCCTTTTAACGCAAACCTTGTTTTTGTTGTGTCATGTTCTACAACGTTCCATTTCTCCTCCCTGTATAAAAATTCTTGAAAGCATTTCTTTAAAATTAAAAAAAACCCAGACATTAGAATGCTTCTGTGAAGTTGAAAGCAGGCATTCTATTTGATCTTGTATTAACATAGGTAATTTTGTGCAGGATTTTGAAATATGATAATTAAAAACTTGAACTTTGCATAAGGTAATCTCTAGCTGAGATTTCAGTTGGTGTTTTTAGACAGAATACTATTTTCAGCTTTATGGCTCAATATTGGAATATAGGAAGACTTCAAAGGATGGAGAGAATGGGGCTATGCCCATAGCCCTTGCCCCATTTGTCTCTAACCTCCGTGCATTCAGACAGGAAATTTGAAGAAGAATGGTATCATATGTTTTGTGCTCAAAGAAAGCAGGATGCCCTTTGTCTGTTTGAAGTGCTTCCTATAACTCTAGCGCGAAATGGCCTTGGACCCTAAAACCAACCCAAAATGTAGAGCCTCAGCGTGTTACTCTGATTTTTCCTATGTGATTGTTGGTAATTTATTTATTTGTCTGTTTGTTAAGTTTAGATGCCGCCTACCTCATTATGAAGTAGCTCTGGGTAGGTTACAGTTCCATAAATAACATATTAAATAAGAATTCAAAGGTTAGGAACATTATTATTATTATCCTGGGAAAGTAAAACATTAAAATGAACATTAAAATATTAGGCCTGGAGAGTAAAACATTAACATTAACAACACAGCAGATAAAAGAACCAAGGAGAGTTTCCCATCAGATCCCGAGCCAAAGACAGATTTTCAGACCCTGTTCAAAGACCAAGAGGTTGGGGCAAGTCTCACCTTGAGAGGCAAAATACTCCAAATATCATGTTTTAGGCTATTGTGCAACTCCAAAGCCTGTGTCACTCTTATCTGTGCCAAAATGCCTTTTTTGTAGAATCCACTATAATAGGCATGCCACTGGCTACTTTTATCTTACAAAATTTCTTCATCAGAAGAACTCCTTATGAATGAAAGGTTTTTTTTCCAAACTTTGTGAACTCTTTGAAAGTATAATCTCAATAATGTCATGCAGTTTGTATTGTTTTAAGTGATTTTAAATTAAATTGCATTTAGAAACGGTCAAATTGATAAATATTTAAACAAACACGGTCCAAGTAAGAGAAAAGGCATAAAAAGGCAAAACTTGTTTAGTGTTCCAAAATTATGTATATTAAGTTCTTCTCTTTAATCCAGCAGCACAACTGCTGGATTTTTTAAAAATTGAAATCTAGCAATTACGTGCTGCTTTATAGGGAGGGGAAAAGAAATCTGGATTTAATCTTCATTTTCAAGAAGACTAATGTGTACTAACTGCCACTTGCCAAAAATATCAACCTACATAAATCCGGTCTCCTTTTTTTTTTTTTTTTTGGAACTCCTAATTAGAATCATTTAAATGTTTTTTTTAAAGCTGTGGGTACTTTCTAAATATTCTCCATTGGATCAGAAATGATAGAAAACTTGGTGATCTAAAACTTGCATTAGTAGCTATTCGTATCCAAGTGTGAATTAAATGGGAATTACCTATTGAAAAGCACGTTGCTTGGAGAATGGGAATTTGGTTTGCACCTGTTACAATTAATTTTTTCCATAAAATTTTCAGGTTTACAGCAACTGCTTTGCAAACAAAATAGAGTTGTTCGGGCATTCTAGAACCTATGGATTTTGAGAGCATCTGCAAAGATCTAATCATAAGACTTAATAATTTATTTTTACCTTCAACTACAAAGTACAAAAAATTATGTGTCTTGAATATATTGGTTCAATCAATAGGACCAGACTTTGAAAAGTCAATCTGCCCTCCCTTGGCAGCAGGAATGATATATTCACAGTTTCCACTGTCCAAGCTTCTGGCTTTCTTAGCTACCTCCTAAGTTGTGAAATCTATGTCTCATTAGATGAACAGAACAACTTTCCAGAAGGAAACACCCCAACTGCTCAATTTCCTGTCCTTCCTCCATATTATTAATGGCATTCACCTCAGTAAGTCTACATGTAAAATATTAGGGTCGGTTCTGCCAAATTCAAAGCAGTCTGGCATTTTTGGCTTGTTATCATTGTGCAGTTTTTCAGCAGTTTCCTTATTGAGATATAAATGTGAAAGAAAGTGAAAATATCCTTTTTTTAAAAAAAATAGCTTCCAAGGCCTCTACAGAAATATAAGTAAGTGATTTTCTTTGTTTCATTCTGAAGAGGGAAAAGATAAATGACTGATTTGCTGCTTCTTTGTTACAAATGTCAAATATACAATTTTAGGATTTCCTCAGAGTGTTATTGTAACATGGTTGCTGCAGATCTCCAGTTTTCAAAGATCTTAGCTTCATTTCCTTAAAAGAAATGAAAGTCTAACCTTTCACCTTCCTTCTGTGTGTCAATCAGCCGAGGGTTATGGTGATTCTTGTGTTCAAGATGTGTGCATAAAGATCTGATTTCAAGGTTCTGAGATATACGCTATTCAGAAAGAAGAACAAGATAATCTGAGGTTGTAACATTAAGACAAACTAAGATTTCCATTCAGTAGTATCCATTGTGTTTGGCAAACAAGACTTAATAAAAGACACAGTAATAAGACTTCGGGCACTAATGTTCCCTTTCATGAGTTGCAAATCCAGTTTCAAACATATAATTTAACACCACAAATGTGTAAAATAAATTACAATCAAGAAAGAAACCAAAATAAATATCCCATTGACTTATCATACTGACTTAGAATTAAATTAATTTGAAGCATACTTAGTGCTTCTCATTAAAAAGTTTTGTTGTTACAAAAAAGATAGTTTGTGATTAAAGTGATCACTAGACCATACTCAAAAGAGAACCTGTCAAAAAATCCTTGCAATAATCGTATGATTTCCTGTGTTCCTTCTTTTTTGACTGGCTGACTGAAAGAAACATGCCTGTTCCCTGATGGGTAGAGAGGAATCTGAAGATGAGATTGACAGGGAAAAATGAATTGTGGCTGTATTTGTCAGAAGGTATATGCACAACACTTGGTGGCAATTAGAAAGGCTGTGCATGTGATTGTCTATTATTGCAAATGGTCTTGTGGTGGCAAAAGGGATGCCCATTGTTGCACTATAAATATAATGAGAAAGATTAGGTCTCTAAGACCAAATGTAGCACAATTTGTGGAAGTAAACCATTTGGCAAATCCTTGCCTTCCTTTCCTTTCTCTGGGGAAAAGCAAAATAAAAACTCTTCACTAATTCATTTACAGAAATGGATCTTTAACATTTCTGCTCCCATAAAATTTCCTATCAGAGAGTAATACTAAACACTAGCCCTTAAATGCTCTGTTAATGTATGTTAAAATCTGAGGAGAACCGGAATCTGTATTTATACAGTTGGTTCATTAATTTGCATATTTTGTAGTATAAATTCACATGACTCACTCCACGCAGGCTTCGTGGCACGGGCCAGGTTATTTGTGGGCCCAATTCTCACCACCCGGCTAGGTATAACAGAATGGGAATGCTTCAGGTCCCGTCTTTTAGGGAATGCCAACTGGTGGATTTTGGAAGCAGGCCTTTTCTGTTGCAAAACCTGTAGTCTGGAACATCAGAGCACCTGAAATCTAGCTGCCCTCCCCCAACTCAGCTAGCAATCTGGAAAGCCTTTTTTTTCCCTTCTGTACAGAGATTGGGAGGTTGATGGAGCCCAAGACATGACTTCCATTGTTATGGCTATTGTGATCCTTAGTGCCCACAATATATGTAGTCGTCATAATTATAATTGTGTTGTTGAGTTTAAACTTTAAGTCACTACAAATAAAATTGAAAGATGGGCAGAATATTAGAGCCAATTTGGTCTTGTGGTTAAAACACCAGGCTAGAAAGCAGGAAACGACAAGTTCAAATGATGCCTTAGCCATGAAAACCAGCTGGGTGACTTTGGGCCAGTCACTCTCTAACCCACCTAACCTACTTCACAGTCTAACCTACCTCACAGGGCTATTGTTGTGGTGAAACCAGGAGGAAGAAAGTGTGGGTTATTTATAAAAATCATAAAGGCGGGAAATAAAAAAAAAAAAAATTCAAACAAGCATGCAGATTTTTCTCCACTACTATGTAGTGAAATTAGTCATTCTAGCCAAATTAGTCAGAATGGGCTAGGTTGTTGAACAAATCAACCTTGTCTCATTTTTTTCAAGAGCAAATGTTTAAAAAATGCCAAATAGAAGAGAGGATACAATTGTGTTGTAGAGGGGAAAAAACAATTAAATTCAAGCGTCCAGATCTTGAGAGAAACTTGCCTTCATTTCAGTTGCTTCGTGTTGTTATTTATGACAATGACACACATCACAAAGATATCTTAGGGGGAAAAAACAGGTAGGAGTTCAAAGGGATAGGCAAACAGAGACTGATTAGGATGACTGAATAGCTATTTTGTTCAACTCAGTTGTCACTAAACTCAGAGGAGAGGTATTCACATGACCCTTTAAGCCATATCACATGCAGTAAAGGGATAAATCAGAGTCTTGGCTGACCACTCACCAAAGGGATCTCAGCCAAGGAAGAGTGGGCTAGACACATTGCTGCTCTAATTTACTAGAGTATGGCCTGTCTTAATTTATGGGTTTTACTTTCAATCGAATTGATGGCAAATTTGTGACAATAATAGAGTCAAAAGGATTTAATGTTAAGCATTTTCCAAGCAAGTACCCAGCCTTCTGGGTCCCCACATATCAATAAAACTTTACCTTGGGAATGATTAGCAATGAATATCCCTCACTTAAACTTTTGCAGTTGGAGAAGTTTATTTATTTATTTATTTTTGTCAATTGCTTACAAGATAATAGGTATAAGGAAAAACATAGTTATGAATACATGGATACATATAAGAAAAATAACAAAATAAAAGAAACAATAGGACAGGGACAGTAGGCACGTTGGTGGGCTTATGCACAGACCTCTTAGGAAAGGGTAGACAGTCTAAGGTTAAAGTTTTTGGGGTTTGGGGAAGAAACCACAGAGTCAGGTAGAGTATTCCAGACATTGACCACTCTGTTGCTGAAGTTGTATTTCCTGCAATCAAGTTTGGTGCGATTAATCTTGAGTTTATATCTATTGTTTGCTCTTGTGTTGTTATGGTTGAAGCTGAAGTATTCATTGACAGGTAGGACATTGCAATGTATGATTTTATATACTATGCTTAGATTGGACCGAAGGCGGCATAGTTCTAGGTTTTCCAGGTCTAGAATTTTGAGTCTGCATAAGGTATTCTGCAACTAGTAGAGGAGTAGAGAACTCTTCTTGTGAAATAGTTCTGGACTTTCTCAACTGTGTTAATATCAGATACATAATGTGGGTTCCAGAGTGATGAGCTGTATTCGAGTATTGGTCTAGCAAATGTTTTGTATGCTCTAGTTATTAGTGTAATATTACCAGAGAAAAAGCTACGTAAGATTATGTCATGTGTAGTTATGCCAAACTAAACCAATAACTCTTCAAGAAGATCTAGGTTTCGGTTAGGACTCCCAATCATTTGGTGCTGTCCCAAATTGGTGTGAGCCTGATTCAGGTTGAACTTGAATACCAAAGTAAATGAATTATAATAGTTTGGGATTTAGATCAAATATGCAAGTAACAACAAGATCTAGCTTGGCAGTTAAAGATCTCCCAAGGGCGTAGTCAAAAACTTCAATATGGTGGCCACAGTGGTGCAATCAAAGCTCTGCTCATTTTTAATGCCCCATTTATGAAGCCCTTCATGATTTTTTTTAAATCTTAACTGATCATTGCTTGGGCTGTATCAATACTAATAAGGTTTCTAAATTGCAAGAAGCAATAATTCCACCTTAATTAATTAGTTAGACCTGCACCTTAAGTAAGACGTCAAATAAGATGTTGGCATTAGAATTAGAGAGAATAGTTTCGGCACTAGAAACTAAGTTCTATCAAAAAGGAAGTTTGAAGCAATGTATTGCTTTGAGAAAAGAAGATAGGTTGCAGGAAATACGATAAGACTAAAAGAATCTGGAAGGATGTCGTACAGAAAAAAGACTCCCCCTCCCCAATTAGCTCCAAGATTAGGATATGATATAATAGATTTAAGTGGCACAGAGGTAGATTTTGATTGAATGTTACAAAATGTTCCTAGCACTAAAAGTAGTTTTGACAGCAGAATCAGTTCCTGAAGGCAGTTACAAATTTCTTGCTGACTGTGTACCAGCAGAGGTAGATATCCATCTGTCAGGAAAGATTTAATTACAGTTGATTGATTGGTACACTGAACCTGAATGTCCCTTCATGATTCTGTGAAGCTGCAATCAGATGCCTTCTATCCAGGAAGTTAATTGTTCTTCCTATTCTGCCAAAAAAAAGACAGTAGATACGAAAGAAGATGTCAATTTACAGTGCAAGACTTCAGCTGAAGTGTTTTTAGGATTCATTTCCATTCTGGCAAATTTGAACAAAACTTGATGTTAGCTCAGGGTATTCTCATTTAATATGAAGAATCCAGTGAAACCATATACTTTTCCAAACCCAATAATAGGACATTTATTTCCCCATGGAGAAATGCTTTAACTTCTCCTTTGAAATCTCTACTCATGGTTGAGAAGTATGTTTTCTATGCTGGCTACCAGAAACCAAAAACAATAGTTCCTAGGGAACAAAAGCTTTCTGTTTTAGTGCAGGGTGACTTTTCAGTATAATGTGATCATTATATATGTGTGTGTGTGTGTATATATATATAATATATATATATTAAACCCTTGTGATGAAGATAACTTGAAACTCAATATGCAAACCAGTAAGACCAGAAACTTTTATTGCATTCAGCGGAAGAGAGCATATTGTAAGCTATGGGGCCCAGACCATTTCCATTTAAAGCTAACAAAGCTACCCATTGTTGTAAAGAAGTGTCAATCTTGCAGACTTCAACTTAAACAAGTTTACCTTGTGCTTTGCCGATCTTTGGAGTAGGCAGTGGCCTCAATCCTTGGGAATGTGTTTATTCAGTCTAGTAAAAACATTAAAAAGGGGGATAAATCTCTGGTGACCTGAACTGCATTTCACTGCTGCCATAAACCATAGGACATTTAGAAAGGACTTTTAGAGGTAAAGATAATATCGCTTCTATAGCCTGTGAGTATGTTATGAACTTGAGTGGTAGTTGCAAAGGTCAGTTGAAGCTTACATTACTTCATCACAAAATCATTAAGGGTGTGGAAGAAAGGCGATAAGGTGTTACATCATTTATTCTTGTAATTCAGGCCAAGCAGTGCAACAGTATTAGCTGCACTAAAGTAGCAACTTTGAAGGAATACAAATGTAAAAATCCCTACCAGATTTTCAACTGCTATAAAAAGGCATCAAGCACCAACTTCACAATGGGTCAGAGCTACTAATTTTGTGAATAGTGTGGTATTTATTGTGGAAAGAAAAAAAAACCAGATTTCTACCTTTTTAGTCAACTAAAGCTCTTGCAAAAAATATTAGTTTTTATTCTTTGCGTTTTTGATTGACAAGTTACTCAACCATTGTTCATATTCAGGTTCATGTCCTTATTTCAAAAGGCTTTGAATAGAGGAGGTGATGGTGAGCAATTTTCTTATGCCCCAGTCATGCTATTGAAACTCTTCTGAACTTTGGTAGAGACTTACAAGAGACCCAAAGGTGGAAAATGGATAAACAGTGAGATAATCGTGTATACTTAATTAGCTTGGTCTGGATTTGAACTTAATTTCCTAGTATGAAAGTGGAGGAACAATATCATCTGAAAATAGTATCATGTTTGTATAAATTTTAGTACATTGGTGAGGTAGACTGCCACTGATCAAACTAATATCAAATCTAACTGTCCACTAACACAAACAGAGTTATAGAAACAGCTGCATATGTTTTGATTCACATTTAAAACATTGCTCATAAATTTAACATAGCTTCATTGTTTGATAGCACACGGACATATTTTTAGAAATAATACTTGGCTAAAGCTACAGTAGATTTTTAAAAAATGCCTTTGTAAAATACATGTTTTCTATTACCAAGCCACGATAAGAGTTTCTCTTGATGTAAACCAGCTTTCGTGCTGGTCCTAGACTCAGGCTTTTAGGCATGATAAAGTGCAATGGTATAAATATGTTATAGCAAAGTTTATTAAAACAAGGTTTTCTTAAAGAGACAGCTTCCTTAAATATATCTCTAATCTCCAGTTATAATTTTTCCAGGGGCAGTCTAGATTAATGAAATGATTAATGCGCCTAGGTTTTCTATAGCAATTAACATTCAAAAAAATGATTCTTATTAAGCAACTTTTAATCTAAGAGAAATCACCTTATATACTACATGTTTATATTCTTCTGGTTTGTCCTAAAGGTTGGGATGATATGCAGAAAGGAAAAGAAAGGCTTCCAAATTCTACTCTTAACATGTTTGCATGAATTGCAAGTACTTATTGAGGATATGGCTGAGATTTTAACAAATCTATCTCTGTTCTAGGATTTCTCTTGAAGCAGGACCAATTAAGGCATATCAAATATGGACATTATAGAAATCTAGGTCATAGGTTAGAACCAACTCAGGGTCACATTTACTTCTGTATTTTGTTTGTTGCGAAAATAAGGAACTTATATTTTAAGGAAGTAAAGCTCTGCTTCTCTTGCAACTAAGGGTGGGAATGGAAAATTACTGTTGGTGTAAGATAACAGAATAAGCAAGAAAAACATATCCTCTTTCGTGTTCCTGCCGTAACACAGGATATTGCATTTATCTGTCCTAAGATGCGTGTATAATCAGTTGACCGTAATTTGTGAAAGTGTTAAAGGTAAACGCCCAGACCTATGATGAGGTCATTCTGGGTATAAAGAAACCACCCCAGATGCAGCTGGGTGTTCAGAATCTGTCATGCTAATGCTCTGAACATGTTGCGCAATAAACCTGATTTCCTCCACCTTTTCCGTGGTCTTGAGTCCTGTCTCTGACATATGACTTGCTGCTACACTCTAATGTTAAACCATAAGAGCTACCATCACTTAGATATCTTGTGAAGCCTAAAATTTCTTTGTATTTGATGTGATTTCTTTTTTTAAAAAAGGCTAGAATGAGCTGGAAGGATATGGTTTGGGGTTTATTTCACAATCAAAAAGCTACTTGTGAGATATCTATCCAAATCTATATCATCTATAACTAACTGTCTGTCTGTCTGTCCATCCGTCCATCCATCAGTATGTCCACCATCTATCTATCTCTATCTATCTATCTATCTATCTATCTATCTATCTATCTATCTATCTATCTATCTATCTATCTATCTATCTATCTATCTATCTATCATCTATCTATCTATCTATCTATCTATCTATCTATCATCTATCATCTATCATCTATCTATCTATCTCTATCTATCTATCTATCTATCATCTATCATCTATCATCTATCTATCTATCTCTATCTATCTATCTATCTATCTATCTATCTATCTATCTATCTATCTATCATCTATCTATCTATCTATCATCTATCTATCTATCTATCTATCTATCTATCTATCTATCTATCTATCTCTCTATCTATCTATCTATCTATCTATCTATCTATCTATCTATCTATCTATCCCCTAGTAACAGATGTGTGACAGTGCAAGGTATGTATGTTTGTGGCAATGATAAGCAATTACATCATAAATATGTATAGGTAATTGAAACATGGACAAAATGTGGCCTATTTCTTTCATATGTTTCCTCATGTATTAAATAGCAGATTGCAAACTAAAACAGAATTTGCTAGATATCTAGGCTGTCAAATGCCTATGAATCCACATGCTGATGGGGTCTGTTTTGAAATAGTTTTTAACCATCTTTATCTATACATTCATGCAGTGTCCAAAGATCTGAAAGTTTATTTGGGCCAGTCAGAATGACAGACTTGGAAGAGACCTTGAAAGTCTTCCAGTGTCGCCTTACAAGCCCTAGTAAGACCACACCTGGAATATTGCAACCAATTTTGGTCACCATACTAAAAAAAAGATGTTGCGACTTTGGAAAAAGTCCAAAGAAGAGCAACTAAGATGATCAAAGACCTAAGACTAAACCATATGAAGAACAGCTGCAGATTTTGGGTCTGGCTAGTCTATAGAAAAGAAGAATTAGGAGTGACATGATAGCAGTATTTCAGTATTTGAAACTCTGGCACAAAGAAGAGGAGATCAAATTATTCTCCAAAGCACCAGAGGACAGGACAAGAAATAGTGTTTGGAAACTAATCAAAGAGAGAAGCAACCTGGAATTAAGGAGAAACTTCCTAATATGAGGACAATTAACTAGTAGAACAGCTTGTGTCCAGAAATTGTGGGCGCTCCATCACTGGAGGTTTTAAAGAAGAGACTGAACAGTCACTTGTCTGAGATTGTACAGGTTCTCCTGCTTGAGCAACGGGCTGGACTAGAAGACCTCCAAGGTCCCTTCCAGCTCTAGTCTAGTCTAATCTAGTCCAACTCCCTGTTCAGGCAGGAAATCCTATGTCATTTCAGAGAAATCGTTGTCCGACATCTTCTTAAAAACCTCCAGTGTTGGAGCATCCACAACTTCTGGAGGTAAGTTGTCCCATTAATTAATTATCCTGTCAGGAAATTTCTCCTTAGTTCTAGGTTGGATCTCTCCTTGATAAGTTTCTATCCATTGCTTCTTGCCTGCTTTAATTCCTTGCAAAGCTGAAAAGAAATGAAGCAAGATTCAAGAAACCAGGAGAAAAATGTCCATCAACCTGTCAACAGATACCGTCATTCTTTTTGTGAGCCCTGGCATGAGATTAACCCTTTTTGTGAGAGGAGGAAAAGTACAGTAAACTTTGATTCCTCTTCTAGACATAGTCCTTCATACCATATAGCAAGGCCATGTAGGAATTGTATCAGCAAAATCCAGAAGGAAATTCATGGTATCCTGACTAGAAGTAATCCGATAAAAATGGGGGAGGAGTTTGTTTATTTTTATTTATTTATTTATTTGATTTGTCAATTGCTTACAAGATAATAGGTATAAGTATAAACATGAGTAAGAATACAGGAAATAGATACGAATAAATGGGGACAATAGGACAGGGACGGTAGGCACGATGGTGCACTTATGCACGCCCCTTACAGACCTCTTAGGAATGGGGTGAGGTCAATAGTGGATAGTTTGAGGTTAAAGGAGTGGGGGTTAGAGGATGTAACAACAGAGTCAGGTAGTGCATTCCAGGCATTGACCACTCTGTTGCTGAAGTCATACTTTCTGCAATCAAGTTTGGAGCAGTTTACATTGAGTTTGTATCTATTGTGTGCTCTTTTATTGTTGTGGTTGAAGCTGAAGTAGTCATTGACTGGTAGGATATTGTAGCAAATAATTTTGTGTACTATGCTTAAGTCCAACCATAGGCTCCTTTTTAGGTTCCTTTTTGTGCAAACGTATCCATTTTATACTTCAACCCTATAGAACATGTATGTCTTTGTGTGTGTGTGTGTGTGTGTGTGTGTGTGAGAGAGAGAGAGAGAGAGAGAGAGAGAGAGAGAGAGAGAGAGAGAGAGAGAGAATTGCGGATGGCAATTCATCTTGAATTCTTTTTAAAAAAAATAAATTTATACCAGGATAAAACTGAGTAAAGGCTATGAGAGTTTTGTTTTTTTAAATCACAATGCATCTATTTTGGGGATACCAATGGCATGTTTGAGGAGAGTAATGGCATTTTGAGAGATACTTTTCATACTATAGGTAGCCCTTCACTTACGACCACAATTGAGCCCAAAACTTAAGTGAGTTTTGCCCCATTTTATGACTTTTCTTGCCACAGTTATCAAGGGAATCACCACAATTGTTCCATTAGTAACACACTTGTTAAGTGAATCTGAGTGAATTCCCCTGGGACACTGCAACCATTATAAATATGAACCAGTTGCCAAGCAACTGAATTTTGATCACCTGATCATGGGGATACTGCAAAAGTCATAAATATGAAAAACAGTCATAAGTCACCTTTTTTTCAGGGCCATTGTAACTTAGAACAGTCACTAAACAAATAGTTGTAAATCAAAAACTCCCCGTATATGTACATGTGCTTGATTCAGCTTTGCTTGAAAAATTTCTGGTAGCTCACTTCCAAAAGAGACCTGTTGCCTTTCCAGCCTTCAAGTTCCTTCTCCTTTCTAGACTTCTGATTTAGTAGTTTTGAAGAAAAGTCCTCATGGACCCCTTGACTGAGTCAGTTCCATTCATGAACACAGAACATGAACTCCATTTTTTTCTGAATCAGATGTTCATAGTTGTTGTCTTAGGAATCAATTCCCATCAAGAGCATTCTATCCTTTTTCTGACTCTCATTAAATATGTGAATACCTTCTGTTTACTGTATTCATGTCTAGCGGGAAAAAAATATTTTTGTTGCCCTAAATCGGAGGTCTAGATTTCTCCAGAGCGATGTTAGGTGTTGAAGTTCACAAGGCTTAAAGTTGCTAAGTTTGGGGACCCCCTGCCCTAAATGATAATTTTTGTAAAAAAAAAAAAAATCACCAACAGCAGCATAATCTTTTACATCATACACACGTGGCTATATTGTCAACTGAAGGGAGACATTTCTTTAATATTTAATGTATTTTATATAATGTATTTTTTAAATTTATTTTTAATTTTAATTATGAGAATACAACACAATACATCCAACTTATCCTTGTTATACATTTTACTTCTTGTTTTTAAAGCAGTTGCATGATGTTTCGACAATTCTTCCACTTTCTTTAGTAAGTAATAATGTTGAAGAGTGAGACTGATTTACTACAGCTTCTTCACCCTGTTTTTTTTTCCCCCTATAGATAGAATTGTATGGCTCGATTTCATACTTATATCAGCAAGCACCCTCTTATATCAAGTCAGACCAAATATTGTTCTAACTCAAGTCATATCTAGCCAGACAGGCAGTGCCTCTTAGGAAAGGCTCAGACAAAAGTCTTTCCCAGCCTGATTATTCAGCATATCTTACCTTTCTTAGAAGTTGGCTCCAGAGCTTTCAACATACAACACAAGTGGTCTGTCACTTTGTTACAGGTGCCTCCAGCCTTTGTATCTTCTTAACAGAGTTCTGATTCATATTTGCATATTTTAAAGGTGGGAAGTTTGATCATTTGGTTACCAATGGGATGTTCCTATCAGAAAAAAAAAATCACCTTTTGAGCACAGAGTCCTTTGGATAAGAGCAGAAGAAAATGTTAACAGGATAAAATTATGTTTACTTTCATAGAGGCTGGGTTGCCATGGAAAACCTGCCTATGTTTATAAAATTCAGGATGATTTGACATTTCTTTAAAAAAATAAAAAAAGTATATAAGGTTACTGTTAAAATAAAACATCCTGTCACTCAGTTAAATCTAAATGAAAACAATTGTATAGTCCAAGTTCCACCTTAATCAAATGGGAAACATGAGCCTGCACATTTACAAAGAAGGTGTCTAGAAACAGCCAGTCAGAGACAGAGGTTGGAATACTCAGATTCCCAAAGCATCTGCTCAGCGGCACAGATGGCTTGAAGAAAAACAGGAAGGCTAAGAGAACCGTAGTCTGCCTTTTGGAGACAATTCATAGATGAGGTATATCAGATTTTTGACAGGATGATACCCTTTCCTTCAAGGAAATCAATATTCCCACTGTTCATCATGTGCAGTTTCCCATATTTTGAATCAGATATGGATTGATTTCTGCTATTGTGTTTCTTAGGAAAAGACCGAGAGGGAGGGAGGGAGAAGGAGAAAAAGAAAGAATAGAATAAAATAGAGTAAAGAATAGAATAGAATAGAATAGAATAGAATAGAATAGAATAGAATAGAATAGAATAGAATAGAATAGAATAGAATTCTTTATTGGCCAAGTGTGATTGGACACACAAGGAATTTGTCTTGGTGCAAATGCTCTCAATGTACATAAAAGAAAAGATAGATCAACCAAGAATCATAAGGTACAACACTTAATAATAGTCATAGGGTTCAATAAGCAATCAAATCATACTTACAAAAAAATTGTAAGGATACAAGCAACAAAGTTACAGACAGTTATAAGTGGGTGAAAGGAAGGATGGGAAGATTAATAGTAGTAATGCAGACTTAGTAAATACAGTAGTTTGACAGTGAAAAAGAAAGAAAGAAAGAAAGAAAGAAAGAAAGAAGGAGGGAGGGAGGGAGGGAGGGAGGGAGAGAGAGAGAGAGAGAGAGAGAGAGAGAGAGAGAGAGAGAGAGAGAGAGAGAGAGAGAGAAGAAAAGTTTCTTTTTAGATTTTCAAAATAGGACAAAAATACCCTAGAATAGATTATCCCAGGACAGGCCATGTATCCTTCACTCAGTTCTACTTCAATGGTGCAAATGGATTTGGCTGATTTAGACTTGGTTAGAATGTCTGCTGAGAACAAACAGGAAGAAAAATCATCTTTCTGCTGTAGCAAGCACAATATTAATATTTCTTTAACAGTATTGCAGAATACATTAGCACTTAATAATGATAGGCTCTCATTGCACATGTGATGAAAATATATGAAATCTATGTTTTTAACAAGGGTACTTTGCATATATTTAAATTACACAGGCATTGTAGGCATTCAAGTTGGGAAAGTAATTAGCAGCTGCAAGCAAGCTATACATTCAGCTAGATTGTTATTTTAGATAAGTAGTCAGTAATAGGCATTGGGCACATTCCAGGAGCCATCATTAAAAGGAATTCTCCAAATTGATTCAAGAATATCACCCTTCTTGAATATAGTATTTAAATACACACAATGATCTACTACTCTATTATGTACTTAATGAGTACTGCACAAAGATCAGGAATTGTTATATCCTTATTGTGGCATAGTGATAGGGCAGAAATTAATTTAGATTGGTATTTGAATTGAATCACATTCAGTTTTACTTTTTCAAATTAATCTATGAATCCAAATTCAGTTATCATTTGAAATTTGAACCAATCAAATTTTGCAAAGCACCTGCCAATTAAAAGTGTATTAAAGGAATATATAAACATAATACACATTCATGATAATAATGAACAAAGATATTGGGGAAATGGTGAGAAAAAAACTTTGTATTATATAACACTGCTAATAAAAATCATGTTTGGATAGTTACATATCATAATAAAATCACATTTGAAACCTGGTTGAAAAACAAGCACCTTATTCATCTAGCTTAATAGTACAATCTAGATAAGCATACTGAAAACAGGCTCACCCTGCAACCAAGGGAATATACAGAAGTATTAGTGCTAGTTAGAATTTTGGCACACTTCCTATATTGAAATATTCAAAATTAGTTACTTGCATTATTAATCACCTGAAATGTCCATGAACAGAAAGGTTACTTATGGAAGATTTATCTATTTACTACAATACTGTAATTTACCTGCAATACTAACACAAAGGAGAGAAAGAAAATAGTAAGCTAAAACTTAGGTGTAAAGAATTATCTGAATAAGGATTTTATAGAATCGAAGCAGGTATTTTGGGATTTTGTACAAAGCTCTAAAAATTATCCCGTGGAATTCTGAAAAGGAATCTATCTCATAAGTTAAAACATGTGCAAGGTCATATTTTTTTAAAGTAAGGTAATAACACATATTTAACAGAGAATATACAAATGCAGCATTTCTCTAGAGAATAGCTACTTCCTGCTCCAATATGTGAGACATTTAGATTTTGCATGTGTAAAAATAGAAGAATATTTTACTAAAGATGACCTCTGATAGGTTAGACTTATATTATTTATGTCAACAAAACCAAAATAAAACCATGAAAGGATGTCCATTTGGGTGGTCAACAAAATTATAACATGTCTAAAAAGTTGTTGCACTTCATTGTTGTCACTGAAACTCATTTTAAAAAGGTATAGAGTATCAACTAAAAGGAATCTAGTAGACTTTTAAAATAACCTAAGGGCTAAAACATTGCTTGGTTCCAGAAAGGAAGTTCTGTGCTCTCATGTTTCAGTTTAATTGGGATTTCCTGGGCTGACAACTGACTGGGAGCATCCGGTATTACCGGATAAGTAATACCAAATCTAGCTGCATTGTAAGAAGCTGTCACTCTAAAATCAATTGATACTCAAAGCTGGTATCATTTCTTATTGCTATCAGCAACAATGGAGTATCCTAGATAGCAAGTGATAAACTGGCCAGCTTAGGTGAGAAGGACAAAGAAGGAAAATTTTAGTTTGTAAAGAAGCAAAAATCTAAACTGGCATACTGAAATAGATTCTATATTTTTAATAAATTATGCAAGCCCCCAAAATGTAATACATATATTTGTGTAGTTCTTGCTCAGTCATCCATAAAGTTCTTTGTTAACTGCAATCGTCCAGGTTAGCATTGTGTTTTAGATATTTCTCTTGTTTCTATCCCAAATGCTTTCAATATTATCTGGGCCAGCTATCTTGAAATGTTGAGGTTCACTTTCTTGGCCATACGTTGGTTTCAGCTTTCTGTGCTTCCTTTTCTTCTCTTTTTAACAAAAACTGAGGTTCTCTGAAAATCCATTTCTGCCCCAGATGCCAAATTCCAAATGAAAATGTAGCAACCACAAACATGTAAGATGGACTTTTTAATATGGTTCACTAACATAGCCATAACTGAGCATCTTATTTGTCTGATCTTTTAAGTTGTGTATATTTCTTTATCTTAAGTCTGAATGGCTCTGCCATCCTCCAGGAAGAACTAAAAATAAGTCTGTCAAACAAAATGTAAGTTCTAGGAGTTTCCTGCCCTTCTCATAACTGTGAGCATATGAGGTGCAGCTTATATTGAAAAATTATGTAAGAAAGCTGCCAAGAAAGATCCAAGCAGTATTACCAATGCTGTTTCATAAGTAGTCACAGCTGCTGTTGATCCAAAAAGCCGCCCCCCTCTTGTCTTCTAGGCAGCGCTAGATTTCTTGAAAGGGAGTAATTACTACAATTGGGCTTGTAGTAATGTTTTAGAAACAGTTCCGTAAAAGTAAGTGCTTTCCAGCATGTATGTAAGTAACCCTTGTCTACAGCTCTTTAAAACAACTGCATCTTTTCTTTGGATCCCCTGGCAGCGGCACTGAGCAGCTAGCCAATGTTGGGAAAGGAAGTGTGACTGTTTTAAAGAATTGCAGACAAGTGCTAGTACAGACACTGGCAAGAACATCTCTCTTGAGGGATTCCAAAAAGTGATATGCTGGCGTGCAATTGTGAAATAAAAATTATTTCTGGAGTGCTGCACAGCCTTAGCAATTATAGCAATGCATTGCAGTTAAGAATGTAAATAGATTACTTTCAGACAGGTTTGGCCCCAACTCAGGACATATTTTCCAGAATTGTTCATAGCATTGCATTTAGATTGGGACATTTAACATTTCCTCTGTAAATATCTAGATCTCAAGTTATCTGATATACATGGAATGCCATCTTCTGCTTTTTGAGAACTGGTGCCAAACCAAAGGCTTTATGGGCATACAATAAACCTGGATGGTGCATCCAGAAATGAAGTTCTTATGCAAGCTTTTAATTGTCTGTATAGAATGATATGGTTTTAAACTTGTCAAAGATAATGAGGTTATACATGAGACACTTTGATTACCAAATTATAGAGTCTATGCATTTTTAATTGGTTCACACAGTCATTCAGTCTACCTCATTTTCAACAGCAGAGTGCATTTCCTTTCTTATGCCAATTTTAGATATAATAGACACACTAAAATGGCTTGTAATGCTGAATTGTCATCATAATTAGATCACTGTTCTCAAATCCTTATTCTGAAAGAGCCCCATTAGAAACGTTAGGATTCTGAACTAAACATTTAAAGATTCTAACTTGGAATAAATCTGCTCAGTTATTTACTTGTAATGAAATGTAACACTGTAAGTTGTGTTAAAGAGTGGTGTGGTGGCCTAGAGGTGGAGTTCTTGCCTCATAATCAAGAGGCTGTGAGTTCGGTCCTAGATAGAGGCAGATATTTCTCTCTCTGGGCACACTGGGAATATATCTGCTGAATATAACTCCACATTGGCAACAGGAAGGGCATCCAGCCAGTAAACACTCAGCTCCATTCAGTTGCCCAGACTCCATCCTGCAAGGGATTATGGGGTTGTTAAAAGAGGATGATTGTCAGTTGTGTTAATATATCATATATACCACTAAATTAGAACTGTGTTTTAATCAGCCTCAGATTGTTCACATGGAATTGTTGTCTGTGTTAATTTAGGTATATCATGTAATACAAGTAGTCCTCAACTTACAACCATTCATTTAGTGAATATTTGTAGTCACAACAGCATTGGAAATAGTGACATGACCATTTTTCACATGTTGCAGCATCCTCATGGTCACATGATCAAAATTAGGTTGGTTGATGACTAATTCATATTTATGACAGTTGCCGTGTCCTGGGTCCATGACAAGCAAAGACAATGGGGAAGCCAGATTCACTTAACAGCCGTGTTACTAACTTAACAACTACAATGATTCACTTAACAACTGTGGCAAAAAGGTCATAAAATGAAGCAAAACTCACTTAACTGTCTCACTTAGCAACATAAATTATGGGCTCAGTTGTAGTCCGTAAGTCGAGGACTACCTATACAGACCAGTTCTAATTTTAAGTAAACTCATTGGCTGCCTAAATTTTCAGTTGCTGGAGATGGATAGGTTCATAAGCATCCATGGGAAGAGCAACTACCAAATGTACATTGGGATGCTAACGCTTCGTCTTACATATTCGTATGCAAAATGACAGGGCAAGTATGAAAGGCTGGAGTTTGTGCTGTGACATCACACTACAATTTGTCATTTTCGAATGGGCGCCTAGTGGGTAGGGATCATAGAACGTTTTATGCCAGAATCAAGGGAAATAATAGCCTTCCAGTACAAGTACAGTATATGTCACAATTTATAATTTATACAATAACATTGGGGTGCATGTGATATCACTTTCTTCCCTTGCCAATGCCATGAATACAAAGTGAGTATAGCCAGCATTTAGTAGAAATAAAGATTCAACTACCACTCTGGCATCTATCCTAGAAGTGGGAAGGTACATGATATATTAATATTTTGAAAAACTTATTTTTTGAAAATTTTTATTTGGGTTTTCACAAAAAAAATAAAATACAAATAAAGCATCTTTTTTTGAAAATAGCATGGTCCCAGGTTATCACTTCTTCATACAGACACAAACTCAATTTCATGCTCATTTTTGTGTTCTATTCCATATCTTATTACTGTTTTACATTTTCTACATAGTTTTTCCCTTCTTTTAATTTTCTCAACTTTATTTTGATTAGCTCATCTCAATTCAAGTCATTATATTTATACTTTTGTCTGTCCTGTTTCAATTTCATATTATCTTTTCTCATTAAACAAATTTTCCCCTGTAGTTACTAAATAGAGTATGACACCTGTATATCTTTTAATCTTATCCATTCAACTCATATTTAAGGTTCAATGTATACCTTTAAGATTATAACATTCAATATAATACATAACTTCCAATCGAATTCTGCTTGGTACATTCTTCAAATACACACTATATTCTTAAAAAAAGATTATATGTAAATAAAGCACTCATTCCATTCCAATTCAATTCTATCATTAATATTCATTAAAATCTTAACATCTTTAACATTTCTTTTCAATTAAATATCATACTTCCTTGGGAACACTTATAAACTTTCCATAATTATTTTTTTTCCATATTTCTCTTCACTTATATTTTATAAATCATTAATAATAATTAAAATGTTCCCATCCTTTCCTAATTTAATTCTCTCAGTCACTTTATTTCATTTATTTATTAACAAACATTCCACTAGATTACAATAAATATTTTATCCATCATTTTAATAATATTTTCTAATATTATTTCTATAACAAGACTATCTTATGTACCTTTGCAGAATCCCTTTTACAATTAAGTTTTTATCCGTTATCTCTAAACAAGCTTATACTTCCAATTCTTATACCTTTTTCCTGTTTCTCTAATATTTTGAAAAACTTAATGGTTTCTTACTACCATAGCACTATTTCTTTTAACTGGCTACATGTTTCCAAGCAGTAAGAAAGATTGTGAATCAATTGCCCAATCAGTCTTAAAGGACTTTATGATCAGAATGCTGGGGATATTGATATCAATGAGATTTCACCATAAATAACTTTCTAGTCTTAGAGGATTCAATTTCTAGCTGCAAGTTTAGTAGTTATATAGTTATTATTAATAGAACACAATTGTATTACTGTACTTAACAGCAATATTATTACTATTAATGCAATATTATTGAATTAATGCAATTTCATGTAATGGAATTGTCCCAAGGCTAAGGTATTATGGTCAAAATAAAGTAGTATTATTGTTATGTGGAGTCCTTGGTGCTCTCTGAGCTTGGTGGTTTTCTCATAGACATTTCATTACCAAATTAGGTAATATCTTCAGTGTTATTAGGGAGTGGAGTTTGCTCTCAATTTATATTCTAGTGGTTTGCCCTGTCAGCGATAGTAGGAGTGCTTTGGTATTATTGTTAGAAAGTATTATTGTAATTCCCAAGACCAAAAGTTTAAAACATTGACTAGATAACCTAGAAATGAGAATGTGTACCTCTTAATGATTTATTAGAAAAAAATAAACAGGGCTTTATTTCTTAGTCAGTGTATCAGCCCATATAAAAACAACCATGATCTATAACTGAAGAAAACCAAAAGCATTTTTGTTCCATGTACAGATTGTGATTACACCCTCACCAATTTATGGCATTACATTGGCAGTAGGAAAATCATTACTCCTACTGCTGGATAATAAAAGTGACACTGCACTGATTTGGATTGGCTTTGGATTGGGTTAGTGCTGGTCTCTCTACTTAGTATATAAAAAAGGGGGGAAAGTTAACTTTTCATCATTGCCAAGTGAATACGCATACAAAGTTCCATGTTTAAGTCTCCTTTTATAGGTTCACTACATAAGCGAAAGAGTTAAATGCATAGTATAGTATAGTAATAGTATAGTAACAGTAACATAGTATAGTATAGTATAGTATAGTATAGTATAGTATAGTATAGTATAGTATAGTATAGTATAGTATAGTATAGTATAGTATAGTATAGTATAGTACTGTATCGTAATCCAAGATTTATCCTCTTAAAGCAACTGTAGCTCTTTCCAGCTTCAAATATCAGTTTTTATTTACATTGCATAAGTCCTACCCAGCTGTAAAAGTTTCTCTGTCACATTCTTCCCTGCAAAACACCATTAGGTAAGATCAAATAAAGCTGAGTAGCATTGTGTAGGAATGCTGTAAACCTTGCCTACAACTTTTCCACTGCAACTCTAGCTCAGCTCAGCTATCCATCATGGCTATCAAAACACTGAAGAAAATCAGGAGAAAAAATATAATTACTTAACTTGATTTAGTAGAATATCTAAAAAAGATTGGTTGGACAAAATGGAATATGGTTACAATGAAGGATGCATCATAAAGTTAATGCTTTTCTATAGTCACTTTATATAACCATATCGATACTCAGGAGGTTTTTTTTAAGACTGTGATGGTTTTCAGCTACTACAGCAATTCTGAATGATTTGGAGCTGAGAAAATATTAACAATTGGCAAATTGGAATGCTTCCCATTTAATATTTGTTGAATTTCTCTTGTGAATAATTCTAGAAATAATAGTACTGTTTTTGTTATGTTCCTTCAAGTCATGTTTGACTCCTGGGGACCTGGATAGATCCACGCAATTTTTAGGATAACATTTTCAGAAGTGGTTTGCCATAATCTCCTTCCTAGGGCTGAGAGAGAAAGGGTGGTCCGGTTAAGGAAGTGGTGTCAAACTCGAGTCATCATGGCAGCTTCACGTGACGTATCATGACCTGTTTCCCCTTCGCTAAAATAAGCGTGGGCATGGCCAGCGCGTGACGGATCTGGCCCGCAGGTTTGACAGTCCTGAGTTAAGATTTCCTCACTCCTAGTTAGCACCTGAACTACCACACCAAAATGGCTCTTTAACAATACAGTTCTACATTATACATTATGCCTGCTTGATTTTAGGGATGAATATGAGGAGGATGGATTTTGTCAACCATATCGGGGAATTGCATGTGCAAGATTTATTGGAAATCGAACCATTTATATGGAATCTCTGCATATGCAAGGAGAAATAGAAAATCAAATTACTGGTAAGTTAAAAAAAATGCTTTCTCTTATTTTCAGTTAGATTGTCATAATCCTTGTTATAATCTACAATTCTGTATTTCAGATCCTTAATGTACTATATGTTAATTTTACATGTTCAACAGAATATATTCTATGGCACTTAAAATACACTGCTCAAAAAAATAAAGGGAACACAAAAATAAGACATCCTAGATCTGAATGAATGAAATATTCTTATTAAATATTTCGTTCATTACTTAGTTGAATGTGCTGACAACAAAATCACACAAAAATTATCAATGGAAATCAAATTTAGCAACCCATGGAGGTCTGGATTTGGAGTTACACTCAAAATTAAAGTGGAAAAAAACACTACAGGCTGATCCAACTTTGATGTCATGTCCTTAAAACAAGTCAAAATGAGGCTCAGTAGTGTGTGTGGCCTCCACGTGCCTGTATGACTTCCCTACAATGCCTGGGCATGCTCCTGATGAGGTGGCAGATGGTCTCCTGAGGGATCTCCTCCCACACCTGGACTAAAGCATCCCCCAACTCCTGGACAGTCTGTGGTGCAATGTGGCGTTGGTGGATGGAGCGAGACATGATGTCCCAGATGTGCTCAATTGGATTCAAGTCTGGGGAATGGGCGGGCCAGTCCATAGCATCAATGCCTTCGTCTTGCAGGAACTGCTGACACACTCCAGCCACATGAGGTCTAGCATTGTCATGCATTAGGAGGAACCCAGGGCCAACCACACCAGCATATGGTCTCACAAGGGGTCTTAGGATCTCATCTCGGTACCTAATGGCAGTCAGGCTACTTCTGGCAAGCACATGGAGGGCTGTGCGGCCCCCTAAAGAAATGCCACCCCACACCATTACTGACCCACTGCCAAACCGGTCATGCTGGAGGATGTTGCAGGCAACAGAACGTTCTCCACGGCGTCTCCAGACCCTGTCACGTCTTTCACATATGCTCAGTGTGAACCTGCTTTCATCTGTGAAGAGCACAGGGCGCCAGTGGCGTATTTGTCAATCTTGGTGTTCTCTGGCAAATGCCAAATGTCCTGCATGGTGTTGGGCTGTAAGTGCAACCCCCACCTGTGGACGTCGGGCCCTCATACCACCCTCATGGAGTCTGTTTCTGGCCGTTTGAGCAGCCACATGCACATTTGTGGCCCGCTGGAGGTCATTTTGCAGGGCTCTGGCAGTGCTCCTCCTGTCCCTCCTTGCACAAAGGCGGAGGTACCGGTCCTGATGCTGGGTTGTTGCCCTCCTAAGGCCTCCTCCACGTCTCCTGATGTACTGGCCTGTCTCCTGGTAGCACCTCCATGCTCTGGACACTACGCTGACAGACACAGCAAACCTTCTTGCCACAGCTCGCATTGATGTGCCATCCTGGATGTGCTGTACTACCTGAGCCACTTGTGTGGGTTGTAGACTCCATCTCATGCTACCACTAGAGTGAAAGCACCGCCAGCATTCAAAAGTGACCAAACCATCAGCCAGAAAGCATAGGAACTGAGAAGTGGTCTGTGGTCACCACCTGCAGAACCACTCCTTTATTGGGGATGTCTTGCTAACTGCCTATGATTTCCACCTGTTGCCTATTCCATTTGCACAACAGCATGTGAAATTGATTGTCAATCAGTGTTGCTACCTAAGTGGACAGTTTGATTTCACAGAAGTGTGATTGACCTGGAGTTACATTGTGTTGTTTAAGTGTTCCGTTTATTTTTTTGAGCAATGTATATTTAGAAGAAAAAAATATATTACTCATTTTGAAAAGCTGCAATGAAAATGAAACATTAAGAAAGATAGTAAAAAAAAAAACAGGCCTGCATATTATTTTAATTTTATTCTTAGCTTTTCTCATGAGCATGTTGGAAAATAATGCATTTATCATAATTTTATTCTGATTTCAGCCATGTTTTTGGAATACATAATTGATTAAATTTAATTCTTAATCTTATTTACTTGTGGACTTCCAATTGCATAAACTTAATTTTCTTTAAAAGCAAGATCACATACTTACCAAACAATAAATATTGGGGCCTACTTGATACTTAATCACTCAATCAAAGAGTAATTAAGACAGCCCAGTCCAATCAATGGAAAGGAAAGCAGATGCTAATATAAACTGCACTTAGTAAAGTACTATATTCTGAATACAAAAAATCTGAATACAAAATACCCGTGGGAACCATCACAAAATTTTTTCGATAAGCCCCCCCTGGGGCAGGAACCGATGTCACTGGGGTGTGTTCCCCCCAACCCCTTCCCAACTTCAAAGCCCCAAAGCTTTAGAGGCAGCCCTCCAGCTGGCCCAACCCCCCTTTGGCGCCCCGGCCTACCAAGGGTGGGGACCCACGGGGGGTGTGGTGTGAGGCGTTCTCTGGCCGCCGGTTTTAAAGTCGCTGGCGGTCCGGCTCCACGGCGCGGTGGGCTCGGCAGGGAGAGATCTCTCGCGGGGGGAAGGGACAAGAGGAGGGCGGGGCGGGACAGGGGGGGAGGAGGGGCGCTTCCCAGCCCACGGCCCTTCCCAAGGGGACCCTGGAGGCTCGGGGGGTGGCCCTGCCCAGGGGTCCCTCAGGCCCTGAGGCCCCCCGCCCCGCCAATATATGCTTATCTCTCCCCAAACCATACTTCTTATTGTGTCTTTATTTGGAAGTAGTTGCTATTGCATATGTTCTACTATAAATTTACTACTATCTCAACTGATTTGGTATTTGTATGCTGCAGCTGCCTTCACAATGATTGGAACTTCCAGTCATTTATCGGATAAATGTTCACAGTTTGCTATTCCATCGCTGTGCCATTATGCTTTCCCATATTGTGATGAGACTTCTTCCGTTGCAAAACCACGAGATCTGTGCCGGGATGAGTGCGAGATTCTGGAAAACGTGCTTTGCCAAACTGAATACATATTTGCAAGATCCAATCCTATGATTTTGATGCGGTTGAAGTTGCCGAATTGTGAAGATCTTCCCCAGCCTGATAGCCCTGAAGCTATCAACTGCATCCGTATTGGCATCCCTATGGCAGATCCAATCAATAAAAGTAAGTGGCAGTTACATTGCCTTGTATGTGAGATATCCCTAAAACAGATCAAGGGCACAGTTGATAGAGTCAAAGTCTGATTATTACAGCCAATATCTTTCACTAAGCAGATTAAATTTATTAGAGATATTGTTAGAAGAGAAATAAATATGAGCACCACCATTATGACTAGTGGAGTAAAATCTGCAGGGACCCATTGTTAGAAGAAAGCTTTTAATATTTTAAATCAGCAGTTATTTTTATATTATTCTGTTCCATTTAATGTCTGGTATATCATGATTTGTTCATTAAAATATCTTCTAGCTATTCCATTGAAATAAACATTAGTGCTGTTATTTTGTAAGGGAGATATATGGCATAAGCATTTAATAAAAAAATTTAATTGTTACTATGTAATATGGCAGTTACAAATTGTGTTAACTGACCTTGATATTGAGTGAAGTTTATGTTAGCTAACAAATAAGTTAAACAAAAATAATGTCAAGTGGCTTATTTCTAAAATAGCTTAATAAATACTAAGTTTCATAATTTCTCCTGCCAAGATAAGGGATTAGTTTCAAGATTTTGAGGAAGCTTTGAGTTCTTTTGCATATTTCTTAAACTATTTTAAAGAAGTGTGTAAGTTTTAAAAAGAGTATTGTTACATCTCCGTATATAAAACTGAATTAATTTTCAAGTCATAAACAAGAAGAAAGAAAAGAAACTCATCCAGAGAGAACATTTAATATTGTACAACTTGTCATAGATGCAATTTCCATTCCCCACCAGTTATTTAGAACTGAATAGTGAAACATTTTCAAGGGGGTGAAAAAAACCAAGAAAATCCAGTTGCCTTTTGAAAGGGCGGGAAAAACACTTTGGGACAACAATGACCTGGATGATTGAGAATCTCCATAGACATGTGTTCTTTTAATGCATCACAGAAAAATGATCTTTCTGTTGCAGATCACAAATGCTTCAACAGCACAGGAATGGACTATCGGGGGACCATCAGTGTAACAAAATCTGGGCGACAGTGCCAGCCATGGAACTCCCAGTATCCCCACACTCACACATTCACTGCTGTCAGGTACCCAGAGCTGAATGGAGGCCATTCCTATTGCCGAAACCCAGGCAATCAGAAAGAGGCACCCTGGTGCTTCACCTTAGATGAGAATCTCAAGTCAGAACTTTGTGACATCCCTGTCTGTGGTAAATATAATGAACTCTTTTTATGAAAATGAAATGAGATTGTTTGTTGTGTTTTGCAGTCCACTGCAGTTCAAGAGCCAAACTATGTGGCACATTCATCACATGTTTATAGAATTGACTTACCCCAACCATTTTAATTTGAAATACAAGTGCAGCTGCAGAATTTATATACAATCCCTGTTTATGGACCAAATTGAGCCTCTTGGTGGTCTTCTGTTTGGTGGCTACTTGCCATTTAAGGGATGTGTTTTCTAATGGCCTCACTTGGCAGGAGGGTAAAAGGCCAACAGAAACAAAAAATCTGAAAACCAGCAGGGGCCGGTAATCCAGATCTGGAGCATGTGCAGATCTAAAACTTTTCTCCCAAAACAAAATTCTTTGGCTCAGCATGCTTATTTGAACAAATGACTATTGTGTGAAACATGACTCTAAATAATCATTATTTTGTCTGAAATGTTATTGAGAGCCTCTTATTAAGTGGTTAGAAAAATGCCAGCAAGATTTTTGGAAAAATGACAGCAATACTTCCCAAGCGCTTCCTGGTAGCCGTGCAGAAGCAACAATGTAAAATGTTTTTAGGGAGTCAGAGAAGCTGTCTAATTAGTTCAGAGGAAGAGTGTTTGATGATTAAAAAAATTAGCATAAGCTAAATATTTCCATTGAGCCAAGCTAAGAAGACAAGAAGCCAAGAAGCCTTTTTTTAAAAAAAAAAAAAAAAAAGGGGTGGGTGGGACTAATCAATGAAGTAAGATACCATTTTTGAAACAATCATTTCTTGAATAAACCAGAATTGTATAGTGTCATATAAGTGATTAGCCACAGTTTAAAAAAGTGAACATGGGTTCCAATAACATGCTTCAGTATCTAAAAATGACCACTAGATGGCAACATAGAGATAGAGAAAAGTTTTTAACTGCCATCTTGTGGTATCAATAATTTTGCAAACTTGACAGATCTAAGAAACAAGGGTTTTTTCTTGCAGATCACGATTATGAACCAAAGTGAAATCATAAACTATAAAATTTAGTTTGTAGAACAACTTAAGCTAAATTGGAAAAATGTTATTCAACCAACTAGGAAGCAAAGTAAATACAGAGATCAAGGAGCATTAAAAGCTTGCAAGTGAAACACTGCTAAAATATCAAGATTCTTATTTTATAAGAAAAGGGTTTTGGACACCCTGCCTTGCCTTTGGTATAGACCTTGTCTTACGTCTTCCATTTGCCCAATTAGAAAGAACTAAAAAGGTGAAATGCACATTTTGCTGCCAACAATTCAATATCTGACTTATTCTCATTGGTAAAGATGCATGCAGCAATTGTGATGTTCTTCTTTTTTTTTTTTTTTTTTAAAAAGTTTTATTGATTTTAACAACAAATAAAAACACATAAAACATAAAACATAACATAAAAACATCATCATTCTTCATAAATTTACAGACAGTGTATCGGTTGGTTTATCACTCCTTTTTGTGCATCTATTTCATAGTCATCATAATAATTATGTTACATAATAACTCATATTATCAATCAACAATTATATATCCTAATATCCTTATTAAACAATCATTTGACTATAATTTAACTAATTCATGCTTAAGCGAGATAACTATAATTTAGTTAATTTATAACAAATCGTAAAATCATACCAAATCTATCTTAATATAATATTCTAAAAATATTATCAAAACCAAAATATATATATATTCTATTATTATATTGTTTTATCTAACCATTGATAAAAAAGATCCCAAACTTCATAGAATTGTTTATCTTCTTGTTCTCTAATTTCAAATGTCAATCTACTCATTTCAGCACATTCCAATATTTTCTTAATAATTTCTTCCTCTAATGGTATTTTCTCATTCTTCCAATTTCTAGCAAATACAATCCTAGCCGCTGTTAACACATTTACAATCAAATACTTTAAGTTTTTATTAAATGTATCAGGTAAGATTCCCAATAGAAAAATCTCTGGTTTCAAATCTATATGTTTTTTGTCATTTCTTCCAACCATATGCGAATTCTAGTCCAGTATTTCCTGGCCTCCTCACAAGTCCACCACATATGGTAATATGAGCCAGGGATCTGATGACATTTCCAACACTTTTCGGATTTATTCTTGAACATTCTTGCTATTCTTGTCGGGGAAAATGCCACCTGTAAAACATCTTATACAAATTTTCTTTATATGCTACTGACATTGTCATTTTATAATTTTGAGACCACAATTTTTGCCATTTTTCTAAATCAATCCCATATCCAAAGTTCTTCCCCCAAACAATCATTGTTTCTTTGACTTGTTCTTCCTCTAATTTAATTTCCAACAAATAACTATATAGTTTTTTAATCACTTTTTCATCAGCACCTGTCAAAATCCCATCTAAATCAGTCAATTTATCATAAAATCCTTCTGTTTTAGAATCTTTAAGATACCTTGAGTGTATTTGCGCATATGAAAACCAATTCATCTTTATATCTTGTTCTTCTAGCTTTTGCATCGTTTTAAGTTCACCCTTTTCATCCAGTATTTCCCATATCTAACTGTTTGTTCCTTCTTATAAATTATGGGATAGGAAAAAGCTTCAATAGTTGATAACCAAACTGGAATTTTCAAATAACATTGTTTCTTAATTTTCTCCCAATTCAACCATAACGATTCCCGTATATAGTGCCTTCTGAAATAACCCTGCGATTTAGTTCCTTATACCATAAAAAAGCATGCCAACCCAATAATAAATCATGTCCTTCCAATGCCAGTAATCTAGACTTTCTTAACGTTATCCATTCTTTAACCCACATTAAATTTGCAGCTTGATAATACAACTCCCAATTAGGAAGGCCAAATCCTCCTCTAATTCTAGCATCCTGTAAAAGTTTTAGTTTTATTCTCGCTTTCTTACCTTGCCATATATACTTCAACACCATTTTATTTAATTCATCAAAATAGTCTTTACCAAGCCTAATTGGTATTGTTTGAAACAAATATAAAATTCTGGGTAAAATATTCATTTTAATTGTTGAGATTCTACCTATCAAAGATAATTGTAGATTTTCCCATTTTTCAAGTCAGATGCTATCTGCTGTTTAAGTTTAACATAATTATTCTCTTTCAGTGTAGTACATCTTGACGTCAAAATTATCCCCAAGTATTTAACTTTATTCGTAACTTGAATTTTCAATAAGTCTGCCAACTCTTCTCTTTGCCTTAATAACATATTTTTGTCAGAATCTTTGTTTTGTCTTTATTTATTTTCAAGCCAGCCATCTCACCATACGTCTCTATCTTTTCCAGTAGTTTTAAAGCTGTCTCTAGAGGATCTTCCAGAATAAAGACCAAATCGTCCATAAAGGCTTGCAATTTAAATTCCTCCTTTTAACTTTCATTCCTTTTATATTTGTATCCTCTCTAATATTTCTATTTAATACTTCCAAAGTCAATACAAATAACAAAGGGGACAGTGGACATCCTTGTCTTGTGCCTTTTTAATATTGATAGAGTCTGTAAATTCTCCATCTATCATCACTTTTGCTGTTTGCTTATAATATATAGCTTCCATTGCTTGAATAAATTTTCTAGCAAAACCCATCTGTTCAATAATAATAACATAAATCTCCAATTCACGTTATCAAATGCCTTTTGAGCATCTAAAAATATCAAAGCCATTTGCTTTTCAGAGTGTGCCTCATAATATTCCAAAGTGTCCAAAATTACTCTCATGTTGTCTTTAATTTGTCTCTTTGGTAGAAATCCATTCTGATCAGAATGAATAAAATTATTTAAGTATTTTTTAAGCCTTTCTGCCAAAATTGAAGCAAAGATTTTATAATCTGCATTCAATAAAGAAATAGGTCTATAATTCTTAATTTGTGATGGTTCAGTCCCTTCTTTTGGAATAAGCGTAATATAAGCTTCTGACCATGTTTTAGGTATTTTCTTATTTATCATAACTTCATTCATAATTTCTAACATTGGGATGCTCAGTGATTCTTGTAATGTTTTATAAATTCTGCCGGGAAACCATCTGGTCCTGGTGCTTTCCGTTATTCTGTCTATTAAGTGCTTCAGTTAATTCCATCATTGTTATAGGATTTTCCAACATTTTCCCAGTTTCATCAGATATCTTGGGTAGGTTGGCATTTTGTAAATACTGTTTAATTTTCCCTCATCAAAATCCTCCTGCTTATATAATTGCGCATAAAAATCTCGAATAATTCTCTTTTTCTCCTTATTACCATGACAGACTAGACCCTGTTCATCCATTAACTGTGGTATTCTCCTTGATTCTTTCTCTTTTCTCAGTTTGTATGCTAACCATCTACCTGGCCTGTTTGCCTCCTCAAAATAGTTCTGTTTAGCACTTCTAATTTTTGCGCCAGTTCTTCTTTCTCTGTTTGATCCATTTTATGTTTAATTATATCCATTTTAAATTTAATATCTTTTTCTGTGGCATTCTCTGTAATTCTTTTTCCAATTTTTATAATCATCTTCTAAAGTTTTAATCATTTGCCTCTTTCTAATATTTTTTTCTTTATGTATTCCATTATCAATCCTCTTGCATATGCCTTCATTGTGTCCCAAACATTCTGTATTGAAGTATCTTCTTTTCTGTTTTCATTAAAAAAGAAGGCCAGTTCTTTTTCCATCCACTGTATAAAATCTTTTTCCTTTAAAATAGTATTATTTAATGTCCATCTAGATCTTCTTTTTGTCCTTTCCATTTAATTGTCATTGGGTTGTGATCTGCCCATGTACTTGTTTCAATATTTATTTCTTGAATATTAGATAATAATTCTGTTGACGTCCAGATCATATCTATTCTGGACCATGATGAATGTCTATTCGAGTAGAAAGTATATTGTTGAGTTTTAGTATTTCTTTCTCTCCATATATCTTTTAGATTTAATTCTCTATCATTTCAAAAAGGATTTAGGAGGATCTTCCTATTTTGTCGTGTTATTTTGCTGTGTAATCCAATTCATTGTCTACAATTCCATTAAAATCTCCCATTATAAATATATTAGCGTAGTCCAGTTCAATTATTTTCATATGTAACTTTTTATAGAATCTTTTTGTTTATCATTCGGAGCATAGATTGCAACAAAAGTATCTTTGTATTGTTATCCACTATTTCAACCATTAATACTCTTCCATCTTCATCAGTATAAATCAATTTTGCTGAAATGGTTTCTTTAATATACAATACCACTCCTCTTTTCTTACACTGGGCCAAAGAAGTAAAAATTTTCCCTATTTTTGGTCGCACCAATAATTGTTGATGTTGTTTTTTAATGTGTACTTCTTGTAAACAAATTATATCAAATTTTAATTTCTCTATTTTATGAAAAATTTTCCTTCTTTTAGTAGCTGAATTCAGCCCATTTATATTCAAAGAAATCAATTTTTTTTCCTCCATAGTTATGATTTATATTTAGGTCTAAGGCTCTCGTTGATCTTACTTCACGTTGATCTTTAGTCTCCACTTGTCCACCTACTGCACCTTCTTCTTTCCCATCTCTATTTGGTCCTCTTGAAATTCAGTTAAGGTAGTGTCTTCTTCTATCTCTGTTTCTCTTCTTTTAAAAAATTCCTTATAAAACGATTCTGCTTCATCAATTGAGCCAATTCTGTATCTCTGTTCTTTCCATGTAACCATTAATCCTTCTGGAATCAACCATCTGTAATTCACCTCCTTTTCCAATAATACTTTAGTCAGGAAACGATATTCTCTCCTCATCTCTCTAATTTTTCTGGGTACTTGTTTTAAAACCCCAATCTCTTTATCTCCATATTTCAATGTCTTCTCTCTTGCCGCTTGTAATATCTGCGTTCTGATAGATTTTAGTAAATCTAACATGAACTTCTCTTGGTAACTTATTCCTCGATGCATATCTTGTAAAAACTCGGTATATCTCATCTATTCCATCCATCATTTTTTCCTCTGTTATTTCCAAAGCTCCAGCCAAGATTTCTATCATTACTGCAGCAAGATCTTGTCCTTTTTCTTCCTCTATATTTTGAAATCTGAGGTAATATTCTGATCTGTCCATCTCCCACTTCACCATCTCATTCTTGTTTTGTTCAAGCGTTGTCACTCTGTCATCAATATTTCCAATTTTCTCATCTCTTTGATTGTCTTTCTCTTCTAATTTTTGCAATTTCTCATCTCTTTGATTGTCTTTCTCTTCCATTTTTGTAGTTTCTCATCATACTTCGCCATCATCTGTTGGATATTTTCAATTTTTTGTTCAATACTCCCATCCTTTGTTCAATACTCATTTTAAGTTCTTGAATTCCTTGCATAACCGTCGTTAGATCCGTTTGTCCTTTATCTTGCTTCGCCATTGTTGAAAGTCGTCCTCCAGTTGATGGGGAGGCAGGAGCAGAAGTTGATGCGCCAGAAGGTAGAACTTTCTTACTCATTTGAATAGCTCAGAATCTTCCCACTCTTTTTATCCAGTTGGCAGTGTAACAATTATAATCCAATTAGAGAAAGGAAAAACGTAAAAAAGAAAAATCAGTAAAAAAAACCAAAAGCCCAAAATTTAAAAAGGAAAAAAATTTCAAGGAAAAAGAAAAATTGCCACCAGAAAAATTTCTTTCTTCAGGTTCTTCTAGACCTTAATCCTCAGTTGCAATAGTCAAAAGGAGAATAAAACCCAATAATATTAAAAAAATAACAATAATAATAAAAGGAAAAGAAAAGAAAAATTCTTCAGGTTCTTCACACCTTAATCCAATTGCGAAATCTCAAGAAAAAAAAAAAAAACATGGCCACAAAAAAAGTATATACATACAAAGATAAAAAAAACAAAAGTCCCCCAAAAAAGAAAAAAAAAAGGAAAAAAGAAACAATATTCTGAGGCTTTCCTTTAGAGAAAAAAAATGAAAAATAATAATAATAGTAATAAGCAAAAGTGTACAAATATTACAAAAACTATAGGGTTAAGGAGGAGGGATAAAAGCTAACAACAAGTAAAGCAAAAATCACACTGCATTTTATTTAAACATCCAAGGCTCTTATTATGGCTTCTCCACAAGTTTCAAAGCCAAGCTTCAAACATTCAGTTGATTGTAGAAATCCCAAAGAGACACCTGTGAAAACATTCTCCAGAGTTCCCTCTCTATCTTATCAACTCAGTGTCCTTGGGAGAGAGTTTCTCACAGTTCTCTCAACTTCAAGTAAAGTATTTTCAAGCCTCTAGTTGGCAGTGTTGCAGAGTTACAAACTTTCTCAACTCCACTCCCCTTCTTCCTCCCCAAAAAAAACCAATAGAAAAGAAAATATGTATATATATATGTGTATATTTAAAAAAAGAAAAAAATCACTAAAGGAAGCCTCTATTAAAAATATAAACAGTCAAAAAGGAAAGGTAATTATAGAAAAAAACAAAACAAAACCAGTCTGGTTACAATTACTAATCACAATAAAAGTTCGCTAGAAAAAAAAAAAGTAAAAAGCCAAACCTCATTTTGACATCTTCTAAAAAATCGCCACTAAGTCCATCTTATCAAATTCTGTCAAAAATCTTACAGATTCCTTCTTCTTCTAGGGTGTCCTTATCCCAAATAAAAAAATAAATCTCACCAGCCGATACACTTTCTCTTTCTTTCTTCTCTTCCTTCCGGAGCTGTCCCTGCTTCAGCAGCTTAATGGCTGCCTCTCCGCCGATGGTAAAGGGGCTTCTTCTGGATCCACCAGGGACTTGCGGTGTCCCTGTGATCGACAGAACGCGCCCTTACTATCACCGTCTCTGGGACCGGTTTAGGTCCGTTGGGACCGACCAGGGCGAAATATCAGCTGTAACCGGAGCCCCGAAATTACAGCTGTAACGCGCGACGTGGCTCCGCCTTCTCCCAGCAATTGTGATGTTCTTCTGTTGCTTGTGTCTTTCATCACTTTGACATGTGGTTTCTTGTCTTGGAAACTCACATTTCCTGAGATCTCTTGGGAGTTCATATCTTCTTTTCCCGTTTTCCTGACTTTGCACATCAAAATATCTTATGTTAGTGCTCAAACTCCCACTCACTGTGTTTAGCAGGGCCTGAACTACCCAAATGCTCAGATTGCTGTATGAAATCCCTAAAGCATTTATTATGGCTGCCTGAAGAAAATGCTGCATATTGAAAGAAATCAGCTGTTAGCAATCTAGAAGGAACAAGAGTCCCCAGAGGGTTAACTTCTTGCAAAATCAACAATGAAGACAACTACTGAATTTATTAAGAAAAGGATTAAATAAATGCACAGTTCTCCTGTTTTGAAAACGGAATACCAGATCTTCCCAGGAAGAATGGAAGGCTCTTTTAATCTTCAAATTCTGAAACATGTTTTCTTCCAAATTATATGTATTCAAAAATTTAAAAAGAGGAAGGTCACTTTTGTTCCTAACGCAATAAGCTTGTGCATGTGCAACCTTGATTGTGCATGTAGAAAACCCCACTGCTTACTTAGTGTGTGGAAACTGGGACCAGTTTTGGAGACCATTCCTTTTCTCTCATAAAGACTTTTTAAACAATATGCTCTAGTATCTAAAAATATCCATAATAGCAATAGCACATAGACTTATAGACCTCTTCATAGTGCTTCACAGCCCTCTCTAAGTGGTTTACAGAGTCAGCATATTGCCCCCAACAATCTGGGTCCAACCTTTCACCGACCTCAGAAGGATGGAAGGCTAAGTCAACTTTGAGCCTGTCAGGATCGAACTGCCGGCAGTTGGTGGAGTTGGTCTGCAATACTGTATTCTAACCACTGTAATGCATTCTGAATGTGTCTACCTGAAGTCTGAATAGTCCTTTTAATCAATTTTAGGCAGGGAAGCTGGAGACTGTGAGTTCTAGTCTCCCTTAGCCATGAAAGTCAGCTGTGTGACTTTGGGCCAGTCCCTTTCATCCCACCCCCCACCTCACAGGGTTATTGTTTGAGGGGGAGGGAATAGGAGGAAGAAGGTGTGTTGGATATGTTTGCCACCTTGAGTTATTTATAAAAACAATAAAGGCAGTATGCATATAGATTAAATAAATAAAGTTGAAAAGGCAGGAAATAAGAAAAATACATAAAATACTTACAAATATAACAAAAGTTATCACTTAGGAAGTAAACATGACAAAATGATTCCTAATCATCTGAATTTGAGAATTGGTGGTTGGGGGTGGGGTGCGGAATAAAAGACCAAAATGCTGGTTTTGGGTTGCAGCTCCATATGTAAGAATACAATAAAGAGAAAAAGATTTGAAGATTAAGTTGCATTTGATATTTAGCAATGAAATTCTGCCTGAAGATGTGTGATGTAATGCAGAGCCCACCTTCAGGTTCTTAAAATAATAGTAACTGTTGGCTCTTTTTGCTGTACTACCATTTTCCATGAAGTTTTTACCTGAAGGATCTGAAAAATTCCACCAAATTTGGTTCTTTGAAGATATTTTTTGGCAAATTTCCAGTATAAGAATATTTTTTTTTTTTTACAAAATTCACTCTTCAAGGAAGAGCTTTGCAGGCAGCCAGCCATTTATGCATTGGACCATTGGCATTGTGGTTAAACATTTTTGTAATGTTACATAAACCCACACTATGCAAAGAAAGCTGATTTTAGTGTTGCAAAACTATCATTGGTTTTTAGACAAACATTAATAGAAAACTGTTGTTATATAATGCCCAAGGATTCGTGTTTTTGTCACATGTTGTATGGCTGATTGCAAAACAAATGCCCACAGTTTGTGGAAATAGATATTGTTTTATTCTTTAAGTTAGAAATAGGTGTTTCTAACTTATCTCACTTTATACCTAGCAATTCTTTATTGTGGAAACACACAACAGTGGCATGTGTCAGATCTTTCAGAGATGCTTAAAATATAACAATAAATTCAGAGCTTGTTAGTAATGTTAAAGGTGCTCCTTGAAGTTTATTGCTTGAAGGAGGGTTGTTGCCGAATAAACGAAGATTTCCCAGCTGAATTTATAGCTACCTGTAGATGGCCATGGATTGATTGATTTAAGTGAGGTCAAATTTGATAACCTAAAGGTCACAAGTGAGAGAACTTCTACTATTGTTTCTGCTGTTACTGCTTGCTCAGGAAATAAAATAAGCATGAAAATATGCAATAGGCTACATACATCTTTAGACACAAAAATTCTCTGTTTATAATAATTGCATTTTTTTAAATCCTTCTGCTGTTCTCTTCCCCTTCCATTTCTTTCCTCTGACTTTAGATCCAAAAGACTCCAAGGAAAAGAATAAAATGGAAATCCTTTATATATTGGTGCCCAGTGTTACAATTCCTCTGGCTATTGCCTTACTGTTTTTCTTCATCTGTATTTGCCGAAATAACCAGAAATCATCTTCTCCACCTGTTCAAAGACAGCCTAAGCACGTCAGAGGACAGAACGTAGAGATGTCTATGCTCAATTCATATAAACCAAAGGTACTGTGAACCAAGTCGGATGCATAAAAATGAGAAACCTTTGTTTTAAGAACCTTAGTTCTTTGGTGGGCTTAGCTCTTTGGGGGCTCTGCCATTCCTAATGATCCATCCGATTTCACCATTGTATGGAAATCATACTTACTGTTGTCTTGTAATGTCAGAAGTTTCTTGGAAATAAAACAATGCTGCATTTTGATAGTTCACAGCTGAGCAAAGAAAAAAAATTCTCCAAATTTTGAATACAAAAGGGCTGTCCAATCTGCTCAGCAAAACCTGGTGGGAGCAAAGAAATACAGAAAGCAATTATGCTGGCATTTAGTGGAGTTTGGTAGACCTACTTTAGATTTTTTGCTTGTTTTCCCCTGTTGGTAAGCCCATTTGAACCCTATCATTGCCTCAAGTAGACACACATAATTCTATTGTTATGCTGGCATCATAAGCACAACACATTAGAGAGTAATCCCTACTTTAATGTGCACTTCCTACACATTTAGGATTTTTCCCCTAATTATCCTCCTCAGTATCATAAATTGAATCAATTGTAGTCATTAATGTAATAGAAGTGACTGATAAAGACAGAGTGCGATAAACTCCCTTTGTACTTGGTTTTCTTTGGCACAATGTCTCCTCTGGTTTTTTTGTGGGTTTTTTTTTGGTTTTTTTTTACACTTCTATGCATCTTGTACACCACCAAGTGACAAATACCTGTCAAACAAAAGCTAAGCAGATTTATAGCTGCTTAACTCCAAATGAACCCCCTTCTGCCAAATTTTATGACTTCATTTTCTTTCAGTTTTCCACCAAGTTGGTTAAAACAGACAGCCCTGCTTGAGGTCAGACAGAGGTCATTTCACTTTCATTACTAAAATATAATTTACAATATGCCAGACCTAAACAAGTTTTAGCCTAAAGGATTTGTATAATATAAACCATCTGCTTTGCAATAATACATCTAATTTCCCGCCGTCCTGCAGTCAGATAACTGCCTGTTCAAATGTCACTACAACATATTAATTCACACAGTAGTTACCTAAAATACATAAAATAATCAGGAAAATTACAATTTATTTTATGGGTCCTACTTACAATTATCCTTCCTTCCTTCCTTCCTTCCTTCCTTCCTTCCTTCCTTCCTTCCTTCCTTCCTTCCTTCCTTCCTTCCTTTAAATGAGATAAGAATGAAGGATCAGTTACATTCCTAAGGGATGTGAGTATTCAGCTCTGCATTCCTAGTGGCTCTGCCACAAATTATTTATTTCCGCCAAAGGAAGCCAATGACTTCAAATAGGGTCACTCAGAAGAATGAAGCCTTGACATTTTCCCGCTTCTCCCCAGCAACTCTGCTATAAGTTGTTGAAAAAGGTAGGGGCTGGACTTTCACCTCCCCCAGTGGTTTTTCTCTTCTTCCCAGAAACCTTCTTGTGCAAACGACAGATAGTCTTCGGTTTATGACCAAATTCGGGACCAGAACTTCCATTGCTAAGCGTTGTGGTCATTATGTGACTTCGTGCCTGATATTTATGATCTTTGTTGCGACAGTTGTTAAGCTAATCACTGCTGGCACTAAGCCAATTACCGTGGTCATTAAGCAAATCTGGCTTGCCCCATTGCCTTTGCTTGTCGGAAGCCCCCTGAAAAGATCATAAATAGTGATCACATGGCCCTGGAAAACTGCAACCATCATAAATATACGCCAGTTGACTTCCACCCAAATTTTTATCGTGTGACTGCGGGACTCTGCAGTGGTTGTAAGTGCAAGAACCGGTCATAAGTCACTTTTTATATCACCATAATAACTTTGAATGGTCATTAAATGAATTGTTATAAGTCAAAGACTACCTGTAGGCAAAGGAGGAAGGAGGTAGAAGTGCTTCCAATATTCAAGATTCTATCCAAGTCAGCTTTGCCTTTCTTCTGTCCTATTGCTGAGGGGGATAGAAAGAAAAAAAAGCTACAAAGCACATCTTGAATAGAAGCCCCTAGTCCAGGAGTTCCCAACCCCCAGGTCTCAGCTCGCTACCGGGCCATGACCTATTTGGAATGGGTTGGCCAGAGCATGCGCACGCAACTCAACTTGTGTGATTGGTGGATATTCACACGTGAGCATGCTGGCCCACCACTTGTGCAAGGGGGCTGTGTGTGCACGTGTATGCATCCCAGCCCGCTGCTTGCATAGCTCAATTCCCCTCTTCCCCCCCCCCCCCGGCCAGGCCGCCAAGCCACACACATTGGGGACCGCTGCCCTAGTCCACTTTCTTTCCTATTCAGATAAGGAGATAATGTGTATTTGGGAATGGATTGTGTATGGCTGGGGGCAAGGCGTTGACTCATAGTTTTAGATGTATTTGAGGTCAGCACATATCCACACAAATTGGCAATCGAAGCTGCTGATGAACAACTATACATTCCCCACAGCTAAGAAAAATGTGCCTACCCAAGATAATACTTTCTTTGAACATTTTGCCTATCAAATTAAAGCTTATATAACAGATTGTGAAGTTTTCACAACAAACATCATAGTTCGCTTTTTCAGTGTCTTCCAGTACTATCATATCTAAGACCATTGAAAGGCCATTCATCTGATTCAAAACTATATTCATGTATTTTCTTCTTTCTAACAGAGCAAAGCCAAAGAGCTGCCCCTTTCCGCCGTCCGATTTATGGAAGAGTTGGGTGAATGTGCTTTTGGGAAAATCTATAAGGGACACCTTTATTTACCAGGAATGGACCATGCTCAGCTGGTTGCAATAAAGACCCTTAAGGACTGCAATAATCCACAGCAGTGGACAGAATTCCAGCAAGAAGCCTCACTGATGGCCGAATTACATCACCCAAACATCGTTTGCCTTCTTGGGATTGTGACACAAGAGCAACCAGTCTGTATGCTTTTTGAATATATGAACCAAGGCGACCTCCATGAATTTCTTATTATGCGATCTCCACATTCAGATGTTGGATGTAGCAGTGATGAGGATGGTACGGTAAAATCCAGTTTGGACCATGCTGATTTTCTGCACATAGCTGTCCAGATTGCAGCAGGAATGGAATATTTGTCGAGTCATTTTTTTGTCCATAAGGATCTGGCTGCTCGCAATGTTTTAATTGGAGAACAGCTCCATGTGAAGATTTCTGATTTGGGACTGTCAAGAGAAATCTATTCCGCCGATTATTACAGAGTTCAAAATAAGTCCCTCCTGCCCATTCGTTGGATGCCCCCAGAGGCAATTTTATATGGAAAATTCTCTTCTGATTCAGACATCTGGTCCTTTGGTGTTGTCTTGTGGGAGATTTTTAGTTTTGGTCTTCAGCCCTATTATGGATTCAGTAACCAAGAAGTCATTGAGATGGTCAGAAAACGGCAGCTTTTACCCTGCTCTGAAGACTGCCCTCCCAGAATGTACAGCTTGATGTCAGAATGCTGGCATGAGCTGCCATCTAGGAGACCAAAATTCAAAGATATCCATGCCAGGCTGCGCTCTTGGGAAGGGATATCAAGTCATACTAGCTCTACGACGCCTTCTGGTGGAAACGCTACCACTCAAACGACATCTCTCAGCGCAAGCCCAGTTAGCAACCTAAGCAATCCCAGGTACCCTAACTACATATTTCCAGCACAAAGTATGCCACAGGGCCAAATAACTGGGTTTCTTGGCCCACCAATACCTCAAAACCAGCGATATATTCCTATTAACGGATATCCGATACCTCCTGGATATGCTGCTTTTCCTGCTGCCCACTACCAACCTGCAGGTCCACCCAGGGTCATTCAGCACTGTCCTCCGCCCAAGAGTCGTTCGCCAAGCAGCGCCAGTGGATCAACTAGCACCGGTCATGTGACCAGCTTGCCTTCTTCAGGATCCAATCAGGATGCCAATATCCCCTTGCTGTCCCATATGTCAGTGCCAAATCATCCAAGTGGGATTAGCATAACCGTTTTTGGAAATAAGACTCAAAAACCCTACAAAATTGACTCCAAACAACCATCTTTAGATTCTAGTATTCATGGGCATAATGAAACTGTGATTTCAGCAGAGATGTAATAAGTAAGGGAGATCTTTGTAAATGAATTTATTTACAATATGAACTAGAGGGTTTTAGAGATTTATATTCAAATATTTTATTGGATATTTTTTTCCAGCTGTATAAAGAGGTGTTTGCAATAAGTATCTTCTGTGAAGTTCTTAACAGGAAGTGCCATTCAAAAAAAAATTTTAAATGTACTAACACTCAACACTGTGGCTGCAAATTTATTTTACAAATAGTAAAGAGCAAAAGTATTTCTATGTTTTTAAGAAACATATTTAATCATGGGTTTTTTTAAGTGAAATGTTTTCTGCCTCAGCAGTCTGACTACTCTGAACACATGGTGATGAAATGTTAGGAAAATTAATTATACTTCTGTTGGATGAAAAATTCACTATTGGTCTGACATTATACCCAAATGCATATTCCAGAACAGTGTTTCTCAACCTCAGCTGCTCCCAGAATTCTCCAGCCAGCATATGGACACATCTTAAAACTTGCTGAGGTTGAATAATCTTGAGTCGGACTACAACGAAACATACTGCTGAATTCATACAATACACTAAACAGTGGTGGGATTAAAAATTTTTTACAACCGGTTCTGTGGGTGTGGTTTGGTGGGTGAGGCAGGGGAAGGATACTGTAAAATCCCCATTCCCTCCCCACCCCACTAACCTGCTTTCCAGCTCTGTTCTCCTGTGCAGGGCAACCAAAGAAGACCCAGCGGATTAACTGGGACTTGGGATGCAGAGAATAGATGGGGGTGGGGCCAGTCAGAAGTGGTATTTGCCAGTTCTCTGAACTACTCAAAATTTCCGCTACCGGTTCTCCAGAACTGGTTAGAACTTGCTGAATATCACCTCAGATACTGAACTAAATTTGTGAAGTGTTTCTTGATTAATCCACAGTTGCCTGGGTTCACACAACATATTAAGACATAAGCTAGGATTTACAAACCACAAGCTAGAGTTCAAAAATACTTCATATACTTACTTGGTGTGTTGTCTGAACTAAGCCATTGGTAGAGTTCACATTGTGATAAACAACCATAGATAGGTTTGTTATTTTTGGCTTAGACATTGAGGTTTCTAAATGCCAAGGCTTAGCATTATGTTTGATTTAGATCACTGAAGTTTGTTTAACAAATTAAATTTGCAGTGTTTGAAGGCTGCCAGTGACTTGTTTCACATACTAAGCCATAATGTGGTTTAAATTGGCTTACAAATAGCCCTTGAGTTGCAATCGCTCATTCAATAGTCAGTCAAACATGTGACAACTCTGAACAAAGGGGATTTACAATGTGTCCTCAGAACTCTGGCCATTGCAGCACCCCTCCAATCACATGATTGCAATTTCCAATATTCCCTGCCAGTTTCTCCATAAGCAAAGTCAGTGGGGAAGCCAGCAGGAAGTCAGAAGTTGCAGTCCTATGAGGCTCTTACTTAGTGACCCACATGATCCTCACTTAACAATGGCAACTGGGACTGTCACTAAATGATGCAGTCACATGACATCATGCTTTATGACAACCTCACTTAATAATGGCAATTTCAGGCCCTTGTAACCCAAGGACAACCTGTATTCTGTATTTGAATCCAGGCACTATATTCTGTAAATCAGGGGTGTCAAACTCCAGGCCCGGAGCCAGATCTGGCCAGCAGGGCTGCCCTGGAAACAGTGAAGGACCAGCCTGCATTGCCTCTGCCAGTGAAAATGGAGCCTGCGGTCCTCCTGAGCTCCATTTTTGCTTTGCAGGAGGCTGTCGCAGCAAAAATGGGGCTCAGGAGCCCATTTTTGTTGACAGAGCACTCAGGCCACCACAGGCGCCCTCAACACGAGTGCCCTTGAGCTGGCCATGCCCACCTTGGCCACGTCCACCCCAGCCCCCCAAGGTCAAACACAACCCTGATGCAGTTCTCAATGAAATCAAGTTTGACACCCCTGATGTAAATCATGTTTTTAATATTGGATTGACATTCCCCAAATTGGACCTTTTTCAACAGACCATGATTAATGAAATTATGATTTAGTAGGATAGCTAATTAGGGCCAATGTCAAGTATCATTTTTATCCCATGCTTTGATACTTATGGGACATTCATCTGATTTGTGTTTTTTCTTCTAGACATCCATATTAGAAATTAAAATGATATGCAATATCAAATATTTATTCAAGCTATAATGTGTTTTTAGGGGTTTTTTTCCCAACAATTTGTAGTCACTAGTTTGTGATTTTTGGACATATGATCTGTGAATCTAGTCATCCTGTTTGCCCTTGTTAGATAAATTATTTTCAGAAAACAGTCTTTAATGATAAATTACAACCATGTATAAAACTCAAAATGAATAATTTTGTATTAAGAAATGTGTTCATAGCAGAGTAAAGCAAAGAAGACATTTTTAAAAAAACCTTCATGAAACCACATACATTAAATGAATGAAAAATATATTTGTTAATTTTATATCTGTAGTTGCAATAGAATTTTGTATCCTTTTGTTGCTATGCAACCCTTTAATTAAATATTTCAATTCTTTTTATAATAAACAGACAATCAGTTTTCCCAGTAATATTTATTATTTCAATTAAATCAGTAGCTTTTCTAGAGTTATCCCTAAAATTCTACATTCCGTTAGATGTACACAATAATTTTCTAGAAATTGCCTATAATTTTTGTATGTCATTTCAAATAATGTGAATTAGAATTATTTTTTACTAGAAAATATGGCCTTTGTGTTATTGAAATTTATGCAAATATAAACTATCAAAATAATTTGAAACCACTGTAAAATTGTATAAATGACAGCTTCTCAGAAGTTTTTAAAATTTGAATAGATTTTGAATGGATTATGTCCACGATCTTTCCGACACTTGACGTAATTTTCTTCTTTTTGCACAAAAATGTTTTTGTATAGCTGAATTTAAAATACATCTTGCTTTTCATTTTTTTGGTTTATTTCTCTTTTTTTCATTAATGAAGATATCTTGAAATATAGAGTGACTTGAGGAACCGTTTTGATTTTATTTGGTTATTTTCACTGCATGCATTTATTTACTGTATTACTTTATAGATTGTTTTCATTAAGATTATTGCACTAAAGCATGTGTAATAAGGCATGACTATTTTATACAGACATTAATTGCATTTTTGTATCTTGGACACTAGAGTAATATTAAACACTGATTATTTTAAACCACTGGTTTTGAAAACATGGCTAAGATAAAGATAGAAGAATATCTTGGGGAACATAATATAATAATCATACAGAGAAGCTCATTTAAGGAAACTATATCTTTCTCACCATCTGCTTCCTTTAAATATCACATAAGACAATTGTTTATTGATTACTCTTAATTCAAAAAAGTACTTTCTTAATAAGCATATCATTTTACATATCAAAATGCTACATATGAAAAAAATAATGCTAAAAACAATGGATACAAAAGCTGCAAAATGAAAAAAAAAAAGCCCTGATGAAAAATTTTACTGCCCAGTTCTCAAAGGTTTCACAATAAATCTGTTTCTAATCTTTTGGCAAATATGCGTACAATAAAAAAGATTTTGCTATTTATAACCATCAACCCCCGTGGAAGACAAGAAGATATAGAACAGAAACTTTGATATGGATGCTACTTAGTAATTTGTCCCCTGTTCTTGCCAGTAGGTCTAAAACAGCAGTCGCCAACCAGTGGGCCGCCACTGGTGGGCTGTGAGAAAATTTTGGTGGACCACAGAGAAATCTCACCCCCAGAGCAATTAATCCAGGCTGCACAGAAACACAAGGCTGCGCTGCCCACATGGCCTGCGGGAACCCACACACTCCTTACCCTGTAAACTTGCCTGCTAAATTGCTATTTTTCCTTTTTCCAACCATCATCTGTTCTGCTGTGCTGGGAGATTTCGATTAGCTAGGAAGCAGGAAATGGTTGGATTTCTTGCTTTCTAGCTAGTCTTTAGATCTTCGGCTCAGCACAGCCGAACCTCCCTTAGGACTGAAGGTTTGCTTTTTGCAAGCAAATTCGGTGCAGACTCATGGCAAGCAAATTTGAGAGACTGAGCTAGCCAATGGCAGATAGATAGATCTCTGAATGAATCTGTGATTCTGTGAGTAACTCAATCTGCCTGCCTGCTTTGCCTGATTTTGGGTAAAAGTTGCTCTGTTTTTATAAAAAATTCAATATTTATATAAATATTTATAATATTTACATACAAACCATACCCAGCCAGTCACATGACTACCAAGCCACATCCACAAATTAGGCCACGCCCACAGAACAGGTTAGTGGTCCCTGGGATCTAAAATTATGAGTTGGGTGGTCCCTGAGGTCCAAAAGGTTGGCGATCCCTGGTCTAAAATGTTTGTGGTAATTAATATATGTATAGGAGTTTGTGAAAAACATTGGCCATAAGCTAAGAAAAAGAAGAATGCATTCTCACCTCTGAAAAACCCAGGTGGTCTCATGGTTATTTTTGAGTTTTCTAACAAATAAAAAGCTTATTCATTAATGTTTTTGCATTATCTCACTGAAATAGTCCTGGCATGAAAGTTTGGAAAACTACTTAAATATTCTATAAGAGATTTTATACAGGAGAAATGCTGAACAAGCCAGCCAGTTGCCTTTCATGAATGAAAACTTTGTCAATAGCAGACATCCGTATTTTTGTTTCGTAACACAAAATTATTCAGTTTGTTCATTAACTCTAAAACAGCAGCAGAAATTCCTAGGGGAGAAAATAAACAAAGGGAAACCTCTCAAAGTAAGTTGGGTAATGTGGAAAAAATACTTATGCCAGAAAAATCAGTATTTTTCCAAAAACCAGATGGAAAAGACATCACAAAAATAACAGAGAAAGAAACCACAAACCTTCAAATTGTAAAATAATAATAGTGTTTCTTTTTTTTTTTGATCCAAAATATAATTATTAAAACTATTACTCCTAGATCAAAATTCATATCTAATCCACTATTATTAAGGGAAAACATTATTCCAGAACTGAACAATTTTAATACCACTTTTCCCACATATTTTGAATTATAAATCACTCCATCAACTATGAGATATTTAGTGTCAGTAGTATCTTTATGTTGCTGACACCTATATGGTTTGAATTATTTCTACTATATTCTTAACTAAGTTTGAATACACTTTCCTTACAAACAGTTTGCTGTTAGGAAGATGGTGATGCTTATGGCATTCATTTGCTTCCAAGGGTTTTATTTGCATCAAAAGGAAGAAACACTTCAAGTTCTCTGAAGCAAATTTGTACAATTTATTCAGTAGATGAATGAGAAAATCGCTCACTTGGAATCCTATATAGTATATACAGCATGAACATTGAAAATCATTTGCAACATCTATTATGAAAGTCAAACTCTAAGATGCAATGAATGATTATGAGGTTTTACATTCTGATCTAATGCGGAAATTGCACTGACTTACAGGAAACGCGAACTCTGTCATGTTTCCTAAACAATTATATATGATTGCAGCTTGTATGGCCCTATGCTATTTTAGCTTAGTCAAACCAAGATTAAATGCATCATAGATCAGCACAGAATGTGATTGCTGCCACCCAAATAAAATTGGGTTTGAATAGTCATCCATGAAGTTCAGCAGGGAAGTAACTGCAAATTATTTTGTGTTTGTATGTATATGTCCATTATTTCATGTATGTGTTAACCAAGATCTAAAAGTATTGCTACGTCAGGATGATAACAATGACATGGACAAATGCTTGTGGAGCTCTTGCTGATATAAACCACATCCAGTCACTGAAGATGTCTATCTTGTGAATGGTTTTTCAAATTACCAGAAGCCTCATTGCTATGCTATGATTAGAGTTATAATGTTTCATCAAGTTGTTGCCACTCTTAGCAGTCTTTCTCAATGTTCATCTGTCATTAACTTGTTCTTCAGATTTTCCCAACTGTGCACTCGTTGTCATTTAACTAAGTCTATCTACCTTGCTGCTAGTCATCCTGGTCTTTCCACTTGTCCCACCACTGGAGGCTTTTCCAGAAAGAGAGATCTTCACCTAATGAGTCTGAAGTAGGATAATTTCAGCCTGGTCATTTGCACGTTGAATGAAAACTATAGGTAGAATGAAAACTATATAGTTCAACAATCCATTTGTTTCCTTTCTTGACTGTCCAGAATTTCTCAGGAAGTCTTCTCAAACACCAAACTTCAGAAGTGTCGATACAGGTAGATCTCACTTAATAACTGTTCTTTTTAGCGACCATTCAAAGTTAAGATGGCACTAAATAAGTAACTTTACAATCAGTCCTCAACTGACAGCATCCCAATAGTCAAATGATCAAGGCTACTTTACCACTTGATACTTTGCCACTTGAGAATTGTTGCAGCATCCTCTAGCAACATGATCAGCATTTGCATGTTTCACAGCCGGCTTCCAACAAGTAGTGGAGAAGTGGGCAGTAAAATCACATGTTGTGGTCAAATGATAGCTTGCTTAATGACTGCGAGTTAATCACTTAAAGTCTGCAGCAGAGGTGAGAGCATGAGTCTCGCTTAAGTACTGGATCATTTAGTCATTAGGTAAGAACTAATTGTATTCTTCCTATCTTGCATCTTCAAAATCGGTCGCTAAACTATGGTAGAAAATTCCAAAGTTTTATAGCTGCATTTTTCTGAGAAGGTATGATAAATATAATACATATTACATGATACATCAACTTTCATCAAAGCTATTAAGAAAAAATAAATGCATTATTGACTATTAAATTTATGTGCCACTCTTCTGGTCCAGAGACGACTCTGCGGGGCTTACAAGCACTAAATATGAATCAATATAATATATTGAGTGGGGTAAGTTTCGTCCATGGGTGAAACTAATATAGGGTTAGTTAGTTAGTTAGTTAGTTAGTTAGTTAGTTAGTTAGTCAGGACTCAATTCTCTCTCCTATTTAACATCAACATGAAGCCATTGGGTGAGGTGATCCAATTGTTTGGGGTAAGGTATCATCAATATGCTGATGATACCCAGCTTTATGTAGCAGCCTCCAGCTGCCTGAGTGATGCTGTGGATGTCCTGTCTCAGTGATTGAAGCTTGTAAGAGTCAAGTTGGGATTCAACGGGTTCAACTTAACCCAGGTAAAACAGAATGGTTTACTTGGGTATTTGGGCCATCTGATGATAAGGTTTTTCCATTAGTTCTAGATGGGATGGCACTGCCCAAGGTGGACTGTATGAAAGGTCCTTCTAGAGAAGCTGGTGGCAGCCGTGGCCCGGAGAATCTTTACACACCTGGGAGTGATGTGCCAGATGTGTCTGTTCCTTGACTGAGAGACTTGGCTCGCAGTCACTTGCCCTCGTGATCTCTCATCTGGACTGCTGCAATGTGTTATATATGCAACTGCCCTGGAAGAGCATTCAGAAGCTGCATGGGTTGTAAAGGGTGTGTTGGGCATTTAACACATGTAACATCACTGCTTCATTGAGCTGCATTGGTTGCTGGTGTGTTCCAGTACAACATAAATATATATGGCATCAAGTAAACCTGATAATAGGTATTACTATAGCCCACAGAGGGCTGTTTGGTAGGCTTTAGTAGTATATATTATCAGGTTTACTTGGTGCCATACATATTTATGTTGTACTATTTAATAGTTCTAATAGTATTTAATTGTCCTTATTTCTTAAGAGGTGTACTGACCAGAGTAACTGGTTGAGATGGGTGGCTACAGAAATAAAACAAATAAAATAGCACCCAGTCCTATGATCATTGCTCTGCTATTGTTTCAAAATGATACATGGTAGCAGAACAGCTTTTTAACAAATTAAATTCCCTAAAGAAGGGTGTATGCTCTGATTTTATTTTAATAAGCACGTTTCTTCAAATACATGCATTCTCTGTAGTGTAACATTATATGTTAATGATAGGTATCTGAGGGAACTGGCTTCCTCTATGTGAAGCAGCAGAGATCTCTTAAGTTAGACGAATATAATAAAATTTATATTCCAAGCATGGAAGGAAAGAGGCCAGTTGGATCCAGAGCAGTTTCTTTTTGCCCTGAGGGATCATCACTGGAAGGAGACACTGAATGTGTTTTATTATAAGAGACACTTTCAATGATATGGTGATATCAGTAGGAATCGAGCCTTTGTATATCATTGGATGGTGTGGAGCACAGTCACAGCCTCTATGACTATGTGAATGCAAATTGAGCAAATTGATTGGTTCACGGCTATAAGATTGCAACATTTTGCGGTTGCATGATTGAGCATTTGTGACCTTCCCTGCCAGCTTCTGACAAGGCAGAGTAAGTGAGGAAGCCAGCAGGAGGTCACAAATGGGAACTAGGTGAGATCTTTGCTTAACAACCTAGTGATCCACTTAATGACAGCAACTATATTTTCACAAGCAGCAAGGTCCCATGACATTACACTTTACGGCTATGTTGCCTAGTGACCGAGATCCTAGTCCCAATTACTGTTGGTAAGTGAAGAGTACTTATATATATCAAAGTATTATTCTAAATCCCAGGAAGCTACAGATGCCAAACTTAAAACCAGAAAGTAGCAACTATTCCAGAGTAAAAGCTGGAGGAGTGAAATGTTTAACTGAGCTTCTAAAGATAAGCTGAAAATTATATGTGTGTGTGGTGTGTGTGTGTGTGGTGTGTGTGTGTTTTCTTAAATTTTCGCAGGTCAGACGAACACAATACAGAAGCCTGATGATGGATCTTTGATTATTTGGGTTTTCTCCCACGTAAAATTGGAAGTATCTTGGCAATGTTTTGACGAAATCTCATTCGTCATCTACAAGCCTGAAGATGACAAATGAGATTTCGTCGAAACGTTGCCAAGATACTTCCAATTTTACACAGGAGAAAACCCGAATAACCAAAGATCCATATATATATATGGATTTTAAGTTTTCGTGGGTGTTTATATGCGTGGTATTCAGCTTTGTTCGGGTATTTTCCCACGTCCTTATAGTTGTGCTTTTAAAGTTGTAGCAACGTTTCGGCAGAATCTCATCTGCCATCATCAGGCTTCTGTATAGTGTTCATCTGTGAGTCAGACTTTCACAGCCGTTTCTGTTTTAAATTTGGTGCTAGCCTACTGCTGTGCCGGAATGGTTTTTTCTTCATCCTGATTGGTTGGGAGTCTTGGTCTGTGTTTATTGGTCTTTGAGTTTTCTGGGTTCTGCTTGATTGGTGTTTCTAATATCTTCTGTCTGTTTTGTAGCTTTTTTTTTGTCTTGATTGGCTGGCAACATTGTGTTTCCTGTATTGGAGGCTTTTAGTGCGGCTTGGCTCTGAGTAAACGGACGGCTATCATTTATTAGGAAGCTAGGTTTCATCTGGGTGCCTGGTTGGGGTGTGTTTGAGCTGGAGGTATCAGGGGGGATCTGTTTGTGCCCAGATGTTTGCCTGGCTTGTGGTGTGGAGATTTTTTTTGTTTGAGAGTACAGGCTTCCAGATAATTGACAGTCTGGTGGAATCATCTCTTCTATTCATGCTTTCAGGTCTTTTTTCAATCTCTATGGCTTTGCTGATAATTCTGTATCTGGGGTTTTCTATAGTGGCTAGGGTTTTGGTGCCATTGAAGTCAATGCTATGACCTGTGGCTTTCATGTGTTGGACTAGTGAGGAAGTGTGTTCCAGCTTTTTTACTGCATTTTTGTGTTCATCTAGGCAGGTGCTTATTCTTCTATTGGTCTGTCCAATGTATGTGGCAGGGCATGATGCACAGGGGACTTCATATATGCCTTGGTTTTCCAGGTCAATTTTATCTTTGGGGTTTCTTAGGATGGCTGCTATTTTTCTGTCTATTTTGAAGGCAGTCTTGATGTGATGCCTGTGTAGTATCTTATTGATTTTGTCTGTAGTACCTCTTATGTAGGGCAGGGCAGCTGTTCCATAGGTCTATTCATCTTCTAGGTCTCCATTATGTCTCAGTGTGTTTTTGTGGATCAAGCCAGTGATTTTGCTTTTGTAGAGGCTGTTGGCTGTCAGTACTTTAGTCAGGGTGCATAGTTCAGTCTTTATGTGTGTCTGCAACTTAGGTAGCAACACTGATAAACAATCAATTTCACATGCTGTTGTGCAAATGGAATAGACAACAGGTGGAAAGCATAGGCAGTTAGCAAGACATCCACAATAAAGGGTTAGGGTTAGTGGTTTTGCAGGTGGTGACCACAGACCACTTCTCAATTCCTGTGCTTTCTGGCTGATGGTTTTGGTCACTTTTGAATGCTGGCGGTGCTTTCACTCTAGTGGTAGCATGAGATGGAGTCTACAACCCACACAAGTGGCTCAGGTAGTGCAGCTCATCCAGGATGGCACATCAATGCGAGCTGTGGCAAGAAGGTTTGCTGTGTCTGTCAGCGTAGTGTCCAGAGCATGGAGGCGCTACCAGGAGACAGGCCAGTACATCAGGAGATGTGGAGGAGGCCGTAGGAGGGCAACAACCCAGCATCAGGACCGCTACCTCCGCCTTTGTGCAAGGAGGGACAGGAGGAGCACTGCCAGAGCCCTGCAAAATGACCTCCAGCAGGCCACAAATGTGCATGTGGCTGCTCAAACGGTCAGAAACAGACTCCATGAGGGTGGTATGAGGGCCCGACGTCCACAGGTGGGGGTTGTGCTTACAGCCCAACACCGTGCAGGACGTTTGGCATTTGCCAGAGAACACCAAGATAGGCAAATTCGCCACTGGCACCCTGTGCTCTTCACAGATGAAAGCAGGTTCACACTGAGCACATGTGACAGATGTGACAGGGTCTGGAGATGCAGTGGAGAACATTCTGCTGCCTGCAACATCCTCCAGCATGACCGGTTTGGCAGTGGGTCAGTAATCGTGTGGGGTGGCATTTTTTTAGCGGGCTCCACAGCCCTCCATGTGCTTGCCAGAAGTAGCCTGACTGCCATTAGGTACCGAGATGAGATCCTCAGACCCCTTGTGAGACCATATGCTGGTGCGGTTGGCCCTGGGTTTCTCCTAATGCAAGACAATGCTAGACCTCATGTGGCTGGAGTGTGTCAGCAGTTCCTGCAAGACGAAGGCATTGATGCTATGGACTGGCCCGCCCATTCCCCAGACCTGAATCCAATTGAGCACATCTGGGACATCATGTCTCGCTCCATCCACCAACGCCACATTGCACCACAGACTGTCCAGGAGTTGGGGGATGCTTTAGTCCAGGTGTGGGAGGAGATCCCTCAGGAGACCTTCCGCCACCTCATCAGGAAGATGCCCAGGCATTGTAGGGAGGTCATACAGGCATGTGGAGGCCACACACACTACTGAGCCTCATTTTGACTTGTTTTAAGGACATGACATCAAAGTTGGATCAGCCTATAGTGTTTTTTTCCACTTTAATTTTGAGTGTAACTCCACATCCAGACCTCCATGGGTTGCTAAATTTGATTTCCATTGATAATTTTTGTGTGATTTTGTTGTCAGCACGTTCAACTATGTAATGAACAAAGTATTTAATAAGAATATTTCATTCATTCAGATCTAGGATGTCTTATTTTTGTGTTCCCTTTATTTTTTTGAGCAGTGTACATGAAATGGATACGAATAAGAAAAAAAAAACATTAGGACAGGGATGGTAGGCACGTTTTGGTGCGCTTATGCATGCCCCCTGCAGACCTCTTAGGAAAGGGGTGAGGTCAATAGTAGACAGTCTAATGTTGAAGATTTTGGGGTTTGGGGAAGAAACCACAGAGTCAGGTAGAGTATTCCAGAGATTGACTACTCTGTTGCTAAAGTCGTATTTCCTGCAATCAAGTTTGGTGCAGTTTATCTTTAGCTTGTATCTATTTTGGGCTCTTGTATTGTTTTGATTGAAGCTGAAGTATTCATTGATAGGTAGGACATTGCAATATATAATTTTATGTACCATACTTAGATCAAACCGAAGGCGGCATCGTTCTAGGTTGTCTAGGTCTAAAATTTCAAGTCTGGTGGCATAAGGTGTTCTGCTACGAGTAGAGGAGTAGAGGGTTCTTCTCGTAAAATATTTCTGGACTTTCTCAATTGTATTAATATCAGGTATGTAATGCGGTTTCCAGACTGATGAGCTGTATTCAAGTATTGGTCTAGCAAATGTTTTATATGCTCTATTTAGTAGAGTGATATTACCGGAGAAAAAGCTACGCAGGATTAGGTTAACAACTCTTAATGCCTTTTTGGCTATGTAGTTACAGTGGGTTCTAGCACTTAGATCATTTGAGATGAGTACTCCAAGGTCCTTGACAAAGTTTTTGTCATCAACAAGGTCTTGACTATTCAGCTTGTACTTTATTTTTTGATTTTTTTGCCAATATATAAGATAGAGCATTTATTTGTTGAGATTCGAAGTTGCCATTTGTTTGACCATTCTGACACATAGTCAAGGTCTTTTTAAAGGGTAGCAGCATTGTCAGTGGTGTTGAATAGCTTTACATCATCAGTGAAAAGAACGCAGTTGCTCTTAATATAACCACAGAGGTCATTAATATAGAGTATGAAGAGAGTTGGTCCTAGAACACTGCCTTGGGAGACACCACTTTTGACAGGTACAGGATTTGATAGGACACTCCCAATTTTGACCATTTGTTCTTTGTTTGACAGGAATGCTTCTATCCAGTTATGCAGATATCCAGAGATACCATAAGACCTTAGTTTTAGGAGTAGTTTGTCGTGTACCACTGAATCAAAGGCTTTACAGAAGTCTATGTAAATTGCGTCAATTGCTTTGCCCTGATCAATATGTTTTTACAGTGCAAGAGTTGCAGATTACAGGACAGTTTCCTTCTGAAACCAAACTGCTTGTTAGACAGTAGGTTGTTTGTCTCTAAGTGGAGGATAATAGATTGGTTAATAATTGATTCCATGACTTTACAGGTGACGCAGCATAAAGAGATTGGTCTGTAATTTTCAACTAGGCTGGGGTCTCCCTTTTTGAAGATGGGAATGACTGTGGCTAGTGACCATAGATTTGGCAAGGAGCTGGTCCTGAAAGATTTTTCAAAGATTATGGTTAGAGGTTCAGCTATGGGAGTGGGTAGCTTTTTTTAACAAATAGGCACAAACTCTGTCCGATCCAATAGATAAAGATGGTTTTAGATTGCATAGTGCTTTTTCAACATTGTCTTCTGTAAAATCGATATGTATTAGATCATTGTAGTTGTCTGTGGTTCGACTAGGAAATATTGGGCATGATCCATTGCTGTTTACAAATACTGAGCCAAAGAATGTGTTAAAGAGGTTGGCTTTAATGGTGTCATCATTGTTTAGTGTGATAATTGGTACATTCAGTCTTTATCTGGTGGCATAAATGTTTATATCAGCTTTTAAAGTTGGCAACGTGACCAGATTTGTTTTTCTGCCAAAGGGATTTCTTTTTGGATTGGAGCTTCCTTATTAGTATGGGTAATTTTTTTTTCCTGGTTTTGGGAGTTGTTATTGGTACATATAGTTTGATGACTCTTTTGACTTCAAGTAAAAATATGTTGTAATGGTCTTCAACAGTATTGCATCCAGTGAATAGAATTTGCCAATCAAGAGATGAGAGTTCGTTGTCTATAAGATCATAATTGCCTTTTTTGAAGTTATAATTGGGGATCTTGTCGTTATGGTGATTTTTGTGAGGGCATGTGTTGAGACAAAAGTCAATCATGCTGTGATCATTGTTGGAAAAAGGTTCATTAATTTGTATTCCATAAATTGAATTCAAACTGTTACAGAAGATGAGATCGAGCAGTTGTTAAGTCTAGTATTATTGGTTACTAGTTGTTCCAGTCCTAGTGTGGTAACGGCATTGTACAGGGTTGTATGAATGGGTTCAGATGTACATTCATTTAGTGTCCAATTTATAAGAGGTAAGTTGAGGTCACCAAGAAAAATGAGAGGGTATGGGCAGGAGGCAGCCCATGTCAGTAGTGAAGTTAGCATGTTTGCATGAATTATATCATAGTCAGGGGCATGATAGCAAAGTAAGAAGTGGATTGAGATGTTTAAAGGACAGCTCACAGATGATAGTCTCGGGAAGAGCAAGCTCTTGTATAATTTGGATCTTTTTTAGATTTAGAGACTTTTTCTAGAATAAAATACAAGTTTATTATCCAGAATCTTTCCAAGGAGTGCTCAGAAAGCACAAAGTCCTCTAATCTGGGGGGGAATCATATATACATCTTATGCAGTGATTAAAACATTAAATGGTTATTTCTTCGTTTAATAAGTATTATGGACATCTCAAGGTTACATCTGGCTTCCCTTTAGCCAATTTGCTGATGGTGACCAGCAGCCCCTTCTGTAAACTTCTTCCACGGACCAAATTTGCATCCGTCACCAGGACAGCAATGTGAGAATTTTTTCTCCTGTAATTATCTTATTCCCAAGTGCTATTCAGATGAGATGCACTCCTTGACAGAAAAGTAAGCCCACCCTGGCTTTGACTGGCATCTCTGAGTATTTCCTGGGTTTCAGTTTCAATGTTTGAATGGGCTGACAAGATTGGTGTTCAACACAAGGGTGAAAGCAAAACCGATGCCGATTGGTTGAAAAAGCAGAAGAATGTTAAGATAGGGAACTGCCTCCCTTGAGGAAAGAAAAACTGGTTGCTTGGTTACCTTCTCTGTACACAAAGCCTGGCCTGCTTCATTCTCTGCTTCTCCATGCTTCCCACAAAGGCGATGCTTGTAGCAGTTCAGCTATGAAAAGCAAGGGATGAAGATATTTTTTGCCTACTCCTGCAAATATAATTATCTAATAGAAGTATAGAGGATTTTGTTTTCGGTGAGCCTCAGGCCTTGTTGGCAAGGTGTTTGCTGTTAAGCTCAAATTCATTTCAGTTCCACATGAAAAAGGAAAAATCCTCTAGTATTTTTTTCTTGCCACTTTTCCTCCAATTACCTATTCATTTTGCTGGCTCAAGTTGAATGCAAAATTGTCTTCTGGGTAAAACTACAAGAGAAGAATAGAGGCTCCTGAGAATAATGTTGCATTCAAGAGCTTTCTTACTATTGGAAAGAGAGTTTGTGGAGCTCAAGCAAGCAAATATATTTGTGAGTATAATTTATTCATTATCTAGCATGGGCATTATCTAGCCTGCTGCCTGTTCCTTGCATCTGAGATGGTGTACACTGTTACAAACAGAAAATAGGCAACTAAAACAACTCTTAACCATTGCAACTCCTTGTAGAAATAGGGTTTTCCTCCCCAAAGGCCCTATGGAACAGCATTATTTTAATGTCTTCTGTTTTGCTTATAAGAGTCAAGAAGACCATCAACACTGTATTAGAATAATAATCAAGTATATAACAGAGCTTCAGGATCTGCTGTCTACTATTCAATCAGTCTTCAAAGTTGGAGAGCATTTTTTTGGTTTTCCTTTTTAAGGGCCTCTTTTCCCCAGGAGTAGTTAGTTGGCAGTTACTCAGTGGTTACAAGCTAGCAGTTGGCGAGGGCAGAGCCAGACATGACTAAGATGCCATTCTCTGATATAATCTTCCTTCCTTCCTTCCTTCCTTCCTTCCTTCCTTCCTTCCTTCCTTCCTTCCTTCCTTCCTTCCTTCTCTCCCTCCCTCCCTCCCTCCCTTCCTCCCACCTTCCCTCCTTCCTCCCTCCTCTGATAGTTCCTTCACCTGTTCCCCTAAAGTTTAAACAAATCACTGTTCATGTGGTTTGGCTTTAAGGAGGAACTGTTGTTCATTTGAAATTAATTTTTAATTGAATGACCAATATGAAATGTTAACATGTCCCAACTTCCTAAGCATACTCCTCTCTATTGGGGGCATATAGTGACCACCAGTAGGTTTTCAGATTCAAATTAAGGTTTGGCTCTTGACCTAAATAAACCCTACATGTCTTGGAGATACTTTCAGGACTATCTTCTTCAGCTAGAGTCAATTCATCCTGTATTAACATTCTGGGAGAAATTCTTTTGGACTCCCGCTACCATTGACCTTAAGAAAGCTGAGACCATACAGAGATATTTTTCCATGAGCCCAGTATTCTAAACAGCCCTTCCAAAACGGGTTGTTTTTGGAATGCTGCCCAGCTTTATTACATTCCCAGAAGTAGGTTAAAATAGTCCTGTCCCAGGGGATTTTGTAGCTAGTTAGATAACACTTTTGGGATTTTTATATGTTGTCCTATTTCAGTTTAATTCTGTTTGAAAATAATATAAGTCTTCATTTATTTTGTACTACATAGCATTAGCATTAGCATTAATCGATATGAATCAATGCACAATCATTTATCTGGGACCAGAAAGAGGAGAAGAAGAAGAGATATCCATTAAGCATGAATTAGTCAATCAACAAGAAATGCAGCCTCTGACAAAATTGTTTTGGGCTTGAGTACTGGATAGAAATAGATCTGATTAGGAAATGGACAATGGAAGATCTTGTGAAACAGAAGACTGCTTAGAAAAATTGCAAGCGGAATCCATTGCAAACCTTAAGGAAGTTTCAAGGCTGGCAGAAAAGTTAGAAAGTTATATGAGACATTTGAAAACCACATTTGTATTATTGTTAGTGTCTACAGAGTTGTCATGAGTGGTTTTACTTTATATCACTGAAGCCAAACCCATTTGTTATCTTTTCTTTCTTTAGGGCATTTCTGTTATGCCTATGGAAGACAATTGGATGGAATGGATAGCTGAAATTGAAGGGCTGAAGGATACATTATGGGAAGGTGCTACTCTTTCCTAGAAATGTTATAATGTACAGTGGTATTGCACTCCTAACCAGCATGGATGAATTATTATTTACCATTTATAGAGCCTTTTGGTAAATGCCCTATAAAATATATTGATTGAAAAATCCAGGTCAGGCAGCTAGGGACTGCAAAACATTCTGAAAAAGCTTTTGAGAATTCCAAATTCTTCAAGAAATAAATTGTGGAAAAATCAGAAATGCAAATCCTGGAATCAGAGAGTGCAAAAAGCCCTAATTGAAGTTATAGAGTAGTGTACTTAAATAATAGAAATACTGAACTATCAAATATTGAAAGTGGAAGTAGCAAAGATAAAAATAAGAAGGCAGCCTTGTTGTTTTATGGAATTATGGGTACTGAAATGTATGCATCCTCTGTTTGCATTACAATAGATATATATAGATGAAAGGTTGTTTATGTAAGAATTTAATCTATGCCCTTTACTGTTAAAGAAAAGTCTATTCACTTCCAACAAATACACATTATTTTAGGCTGTATATAGATCTTTTTTTAATCAAGGATGACAATCTTAATTTCAAGAACCACCATTCTCTAATGTAGTGTTTCTCTACCTCAGGAATTCTACGGTAGAATTCTGGGAGTTGAAGTCCACAGATCTAAAAGTTGTTGAGATTGACAAACACTGTTGTAATGAGTGCATGCCATTTAGTAGACAGGTGAAGCAAGTGGTGAATGAAATCAGAGCCAAATGTAGGTGCCCAACTCTTACCTTTCACTTGCACACCATATTTTTTTATATCTTTTTCCCCTTACAAGATATGTTAAAGATAACTTTTTCTAGAAGTCCAAATGGATTGTTTCCAGAGGCTTTTGAGATTCACTTGAGAGTCATGTAAAATTAAGTCGAAGACCACTTGCAAGTTCATATTTACAGACTCCCTCCATCTGGCATACATATAATACATATATATTTATATATATTATACTAGGTGCTGAACTTCAACTGTCACTGAAATATTTTGAAGACTACAATGCCATGCCTCCAACCATCACATTCACCACTATTCCTTTCCATCCCAATGGTAAGGGTGTTATTAAGGACAGTGTCCTTCATATAGTAACTGATCAAAAGCAACTTGATGCTTCACGTAAGGATTGTTTTCCAGAGTAATATAACAGCTATATATAATCGTGCTTAGTAGTTTGTATATTGTTCTCATAATTTTGTTTTTGCCTGCTTTTGTGTAAATGCACCATATCAAATTAATACTGAATCAAACTTTTTATAATATAAAATATTGAGAATAAATAAATACATCAGCTAAATTTTAAGATTTTGTAAAACCTTTTTTTACAGAACAGGGGTGTCAAACTGGCAGCCTATGCGATACATCACAATACATCATGTGATACGATTGAGTTTGACACCCATGTTATAGAGACTAAAACTTATATAACTCTTTACAGCATGTGTATAGTAATATGCAGAGTTTAGCATATTAAGTAGGAAAAACCCCAATTTAAACAATAATCTTTTTGTCTTTTATTGAAGTTGATCCAGAATCTGGGAGACCTTGTGTGGATTTTCTAGATAACCTTAGCAAGTGGAACACTAACTTTACAATGACTAGTATTCTACTTACTATCCAGGTAAGAAAGAATGATACATTTTTTTTTCTTAATTTTCTTTTCTTTATGGGAGAAGTAGTCTTAATTTTTGTAATACTAGCAGCATAAGCACACAAAAGGCATTTGCACTAATTCAGTAAAATTGTTAGTTTTTTCCTTAAAAAGTTTTCAGTAGTCTTTTCATAATCTGCTTTTGAGGTTCCCCTCAGTTCTAGTTACAGTTTGTCAAACCAGTAGGACTGAGGAGGGAAAAAACATTCTTCCTTCATGGGCACATACTCTCTTTGCAATTCTTTAAATTCTAATTAAAGGAAAAAGAAGAGTCATGATGTAACTTTAGAGAGAGGTTAAAATATATTTGTACTTATAACTGCAATGAAAAATATTAGAAGCACCTTCTTTGCCCTTTTTTCTTTCTTACATTTTTTCCTTTGACTTTGATTTCTTCCTTTTTCTTTCCCTTCTCTTTTCTTTATTTATTACCTACAAATTTGTGCTGTTTTTATATACTCATTTTAAAAAGAGAAAGCACGGATATGTTCATAAAGTTAAGCTCATCTCAGGGAACATCTATCTCTACCATACATGTCAAAGGAAAGATATTTAATTAAATGTTGCACACTATTGTGCTTTTATTTTCACCATAAGTCCTCTTAGGGATAGTCTTCCTCAAAGAAAATATCTCTTTCCTCTGTTGATGAGAGAGCTACAGAAACATTTTGGGAATGTTTGTTAAGGCACAAGGTTCCCACATCCATAGCTTTGGATAGCGAGATGGGTGGCATATAAATGTAATAAATAAATAAAATTATAGCAGGATATCTCTAATACCATGTTTTCCTATCTTGAAGATTATATTTGTTGTTGCTCTGAAGGAGGTCCATCCAACAATGGGCACAGCTGTTTCAGCTTTTTTTCCCCTATCCTTTTCTTGAGTAATAAATATAGCACTACAGGGGATTGTCTTCTATTGTTAAAGACGTTCTTTAAATTGTTGCATAATTTTAACTCCTACCCTTCTAGGATCTGCTTTGGTATATGTTAGGAAAGGGGGAGTTTCCAACTTTCCTTGGTGAAATAATGAAGAACTACCATTACATTAAAAAAAACCTTAATTTTCTTTGAGCTGCTTTGAATCATAACTAAAAGGAAACGGATGGTTTCCTTCCCTCCTGGTACTCAAGAAATTATTACAAATATTTCCATCCTTCCTTCAGAAATGAATGTGTGGACTTTTAAAATATTTTTTTACATTAACCTCCTTCCAAAATAGTAAAGGAAATTTTCAGCAAGTCCAGTATTTTATTCTGAAGAAGAAATGCTGGTTTCTCCATGTTCCCCATGTGTTCATAATTTGTGTCTGCCATATAGCCAAGGTTAGCGTAGAGGGGGAAAGTATCAACCTTCTGTAAGTTTTCTATTCTATGAAGACACAAAGCAGGATTCATGCCTTCTAACTGCCATGGCTAACCCAACAAAGCCATTTATTGTAAATAGTGTTTAATTTCAGGTATTCTTCAACTTAACAAACTTTCATTTAGTGACCATTCGAAGTTACAACAGCACTGGAAAAAGTGCCTGATGAAAAGTTTTCACACACCTGACAACCGTTGCAGTATCCCATGGTCACGTGATCAAATTTTGAATGCTTGGCAACTGGCATGTATTTGTGACAATTGCACTGTTCCTGGCTCAGGCGATCACCCTCTGTAATCTCACCGCTGGCTTCCGACAAACAAAATCAATGGGGAAAGCAAGATTCACTTAACACCTGTGGCAAAAAAAGCCATAACTGGAGCAAAACTCACTGAAGAACTGCCTTGCTTAGCAATGGACATTTTGGCCCCTATTGTGGTCACAAGTCGAGGACTACCTTTAGCTGTAGTACTGTTTGTAATCAATAAAGCTTTGCAGATTGATGTGTGCATGTATTTTCGTGCAGGTTTTGTTGTCTAATCCTGTTCTGGACAATGCCGTGAACCTGGAGGCAGCTCAAATGCTGAGAAACAATTATCCCCTCTACAGAGAAAAAGTTGTGCAGTGTGTCACAAACAGCAAGCAACTCGAAGGTAATAAATGCTGGTGCTTTATGTTGTTAAAAATTATTTCTGCACAACAGGGAGTTTTAAAAGAAACTATTTGTATTGTATTTGTTAGGGATACACCCTAGCAGAATGTGCACGGCAGTCAGGCAGGCAGGCAAATATGTGAGATAAACGTTTTTGTAGCTTACACTCAGTAAAACAGATACACTGTGCTAGTTAAATAGTTTATTCCAGTAAGAGTTTTAGCATAGTCAAACAGTCCATATATCATTCACTAGTTCAGTCCATTCGGGGATTATTCAGTTGCAAAGTCCAGTGTCAAAAAAGAGGTTAGTAAACTTACAAATATCAGTCCAGTATTATATCTCCTCGCAGTAAAGAAGTTAAACCTCCTTTCTTCCTTCGACGTTCAAAAAACTCAGAAGCAGGGAACACGCAGTTAGCAAACCATCAATCCAGCATTGTCAGCAATCCAGCAGGTTCTCCTGCTCCCTCTTATGGCGGTTTTACAACCGCACCCAAAAATTACATGCTTTGTTGTTTAAAGTGACACACACTTCAACTTACTATCATAGTTTATATATATTATTTTACCCAAACTACGTTAGGTAACCTTGTTATTCCTAACAGTATTCTTGAAAAAACACTATTTATATACTGTCATAAATTTTAATTAGTATCATTGGCAATGTAACTTGAGCATGGGCTCTCTAAGCAAATCTCTCATCTCACAAAACATATTTGCCAGGGTACAATTGTTGTACTAACAACAAAGATAGAACCATATTTTTTTTGGTTTTCCAAAAATATATTTGCACTTTCAGCATTCTAACCTTTTTTTGAAGTCAAAGAGGAACATCTATAAAATGTTAGCTCAGTGGATGATTTCACATCACTATAAATTTCCAATCAGGTCATCTTGTTCCATCTATACAGTCTTCCATCTATACAAACCTTTCAGGCCTATATGGCTCAGGGTGTTTCCACCCATCACAGTTCTCCTCCTCAATGTCTCCAAAGCAGTTTGAGGCAGCCTGACAATCATTTTTGCATCTGCTGATGTCATTAACTGGGACACAGAGTACAGTAGGTCAATCAGTGGTGTTCTTCCAATAGATCAGAAGGAATCTGCAAAAAGAACACCTCACACTCTTTCCAGAGTCCTGTCTGTCTCCTCTGACAAAACATCTTGTCACTATATACAACACAGCGCATGAAACAAAATTGCCAGTCCCTATTTCCCTCCATATCCCCAGTCTACATTTGCAGTAAATGGTGTGTTTATATATTTTATATATGTTTTTTTTAAAGTAAAATTCACTATAATCTAAACTCAAAATAAGTAAAGGTGCTTGGCTGCAAAATTCTTTATTCTTACTATATTAAAACCCCAACTGAGAGCTGTGAATGCACCATCATCATCTGATTATGCTATCAGTTTTGCAGACCCCTTTATTGTTATATAGTGTCCTGATGCTGAACTTAAAAGGGAGAAGATGCACATTGCAGGCAGGTCTAGAACAACTCACCACGGCCAACTTGCGATGGCAAACTTGCCACAATCAATTCACCATGGCCAACTCCTTGCAGGATAATTTGCCATGGAACAAGAGTTATATTAATATTGAAGAAATGGTGGAATAGAATAATTAAAGAAAGGATACCAAAGGAGGGACAAAATGAAATGTGAGTGATAAAAAATAAAATATTTTTAAAATGATTTTAGCTAATTACATTGAATTGTTGAATTGTTCCATGGTGAGTTGGCCACGGTGAATTGGCTGTGGAGAGTTGTCCCATTCCGTTACAGGCTGCAGCAACTGGCATTTCTTCAAGCTATGCTAAATCAAGCCATTGTAGTGGCCAAAACTCAGAAGTAGAGCAAAGGAGTCTAATAAAAGTTTCTTCCAAAGGGATATTGGATCTCACACCAGAGCTTCACCATTGACAAAGGCATGCATACATACATATTTGTTATTGTTGCTCTTATTGTTATTATTATGATCACTCTGAGTCAATCCACTGCAAGATGAAATACTTCTCATTGACATCTACCACTCTGGTCCAGTAAAAGCAGGCAGCCAGTAGAAAGAGAGAAAAATGTGTACATATATACACATGTATGTGGGTAGTCCAAGACTTACGCTTAGCAATGGTTCAATCATAATCAAGTTATGATTACTTATGAGCCAATTCTTTTCATTACTGGTAATAAAACCACTCAAATCTTCTGATTGCAATTATATGAGGCTCAATTAAATATTTGTTATTTTAATGGCATAAAAGTATTGGATTGTAAAATATTCACAACAAACAGGCATTTTAAAAACTTCTTCTCTTGTCCAGCCATTGCCAAAGATTGGGATACGTCAGTCAAGTTTGTCCAAAAATCACCCGAACCAACCCCACACAGGTAATAACGTAGCATTAAGCTCATAAATGTTGTAATGCTATAAATTATTATTTGAACTCTTGAATAATTTATATTTGCTTTCAAAAGCAGTATTTCATCTGGAAGTAAAAAATTATATTACTGTTAGTACAAAGTCACAAACAGAACAAAAAAAACATACTCAATACAAGATCTTCTATTGCTCCAGAAAGATATCAGGCAATTCTGCTTGGAGAAACACTGTGTGGCATCACCAAAAAATTCGTCTCTCCTTCGTCTTGCCTGTTTAGCGTCATATGGAAAATAGACATGAAGCATTACATTTTATGAGGCCTACAAAGTCTGGGCATGAACTAGAAGAACATATTGGACTTCAAACTGTTTAGGCATGGAAATGGGCCAGCATCCAGTTTTGAGAATTGGCAAGATGTAATTTATATTACTGATCCCAAACAGTAACTTAGAGTTGGCCTTCCTAATAATCAAAGAAGCCTTCAAAAATACATTTTAACTTGAATAAGTCACATATTTACATACATGTAAATACATCTAACTATGGCAAACCATTTCGTTTAAAAGAAAGTCAGACACTAAAACATAGGTTGCAAGTTTAATTTTAAGGAGAACTATAAACATTTTAAATATTCATGTTCAATATTATTATCTACAGTTTCATTTGAAAAAGTAATAGGTAATATAATAGGAAACACATTTTAATATAAGTACTGTGATCATATTCAATTAACTTACCCCAATATTATATGCTTCTTTAAAGCTATATGTTATGCTAGTTTTTGAAATAGAACAGTTAAATATTAGTGATCCAATAAAGTATGTATTCTAATTTTCCAGAGTTATGTAATAACAAACCTGATATCTAACAACAGGAATGGTATCATTTCTATATAGCATTGTTATATAGTGTATGCCATAAAAATGTTGGCAATAATTATCAATATATCATCAAGTGTATCTGCAGTATTTTTATAAAATACTGTTATGTACATTTTCCAAAACTCTTCAAAAAAAGTTTAACCAAAAGAACTGGCTAATTAGGCATTCCTAACATTGTATTATATACCAATAACTTACAAGTTCCAACACAATATGAAAATGTTATAATTGACGTGGTGCTGTTTTTGCAGAGTATAGAACCACCTATTAATTTGTCTTCACAGTCAATTCCTGCTGACTTGCTGAATTATCCTCCCGCTTATAAACAAGCTGTAATTGATAACATATTCATCCATTTAGACTTCTGTTGCCAAATTGTTGATCTTCAGATATATTGAACTTTGATTCTCATAAGATCATAACCTGTACAACCTCTAGCCTTAACAAATTAGGATTAAGGAAGTTGTAATCTAGTGTATATGGAGATATAGTCGTTGAGAGATAACTTCTGTAGATTTTTTTTTTGTCACAGAAAAATTACTAGTAAAAGTAAAATGCTGATGCAGATCTTGAAGAACTAGACACATCTTGTCTTTGTTGTAGAATCTGTCCTACACTGATCATGTAATTTATTTATTAAATTTATATGTTGCCCATCTCACCATCAGGGTTAAATACAGGTAGTCCTCGTTTAACAATGGTAACTGGGATCAGCAACTTTCTTGCTAAGTGACCCAGTCATAAAGTGCATTGCCCTGTGACTGCTGATTCACAGTTGTGGCAGTTCCAGTTGTCATCACTAGATGAATACCATTCAGTTGCAGTGTCCTGCAGTTATGTTCTCAGTCACATTTACAATTTCCTTCTGGCTTCCCCAATGACTTTACTTGTCGGAAACTGGCAGTGAAGTTTGCAAATTGGTAATCATGTGACCAACCATGAGGACACTGCGATGTCAACATCTATGACAACCTGTTGTGAGTCCTTCATTCAGCACTACCAAAACTTTCAATGGTCAGCGAATGAGTAATAGATCAAGATGACTATCTGTATATGTCAGATAGTATATAGTCTGAGAAACCAAACATCTTTATGCTGGTGGCATTAGGAAAGTAAAAAAATGTGCCAATCAGTGTTGCTGTCAGTGGCCAACAAAGGGTTCATAGCAGAACAATTTCTCACAGTTTCGAAGAAAGGCAAAGTCCTTGATGAGCTGCTGCTGACATTGAACAGGACAGCAACAGCAAAAGATAGAGAAATTAATGCAAGGACTTCAAACAAAGCAAGAATAATGTGATGATTGTGCTCCAATTTCATACAATAGCATGCTTGACATTTTCTTCTTCAGAATCTTATTGATGTGTGTTGAAATCAGTAATGCACATAGAGGGAGGGAGCAATTACAAGCATAAGCCCAGTTCTCTTTGATTTCTTTATCAAATAGTTGGCTCCTTTAGTTTGTCATACCTAGTCCTGCAACTAGCAGATCTCTTTTACAAAATACATCCAGCATGAACTAAATAATGCCTGTAGATCTGAGCACCCCAAGGACCAATAGAACACCTTTTTAATCTTAAGAGGGCAAAGATTCCCAAGCCATGTTGATAGGGCTCCTACCGCAAAAGACTGAATGCTATTATAAAACCAAAAGGTGCTTCAACAAAGTTTTAGGGTTTTTTACATCTCAAAAACCTGGCATTTTAACAGGAGAGTATAAACTTTTTATGTTCATTGTAGTATGTTGGCTTTTCTTCCATTTATACTGAAATTGGAAGCAGTTTCACCCTTTAATCCTCTGTTCTTTCTTCTTGATGAAATGTTCTGCAGAAAAAAATATCTGCCCCATAACTATTTCCATACGCTAATTACAGATCATCCTTTCTTCCAAATGTATATTTTTAGAAAGACAAAAGCAATATCATATGAAGAATATTTTATAACATGGTTTAAAATTGCCACATCAAAACCTGCTGAAGAATTTAAACACCCAGGTAAGCTGATGTTTTGGTTTCTTTAAATTAAAAAGAGCAAGTCTGATTTTGCACCAGTCAAATGGATATTTCAGATGATGACACCCTGCCCCAGTATGGAGGCTGCAGTGCATAGGGACTTTCAGAAAGAAATCTTTTTTGTGTGGGGGGAAACCTTTAAAATTGTATTGCTCTGGTTGCTGCTGATAGAAGTATTGCTATATATATATTGGGACTTTGTGTGTGTTTTTCGTTATGGACAAATGCAGAATAGTGTTGTTTTAAAAAGAAGGCAGCATATTCCAGAGGTCTCAAATTCAAATAATCATGAATGTGACAAGGACTAGTTCAATAAACTGAGGAATGCAACACTGAAGCCTTTTCATATGCAGATATAAAAAGCTTTAGTGAGTCAAAATGATAAGAAAATGAAAAAGATTCCTGATATGCCATTACACATACATTTATTACATTAAAAATCCTTGTCGTGAAACACAGCTATTTGTGAAGGAGTGCTGTGAAACAGCATTTTTCTTTTTTCTTTCTTTTTTTCCTTCCTTTTGTCATTTCTAGGTCACTTTTTCTTCACTCTTTCTTGCATAGTCCCATCTTCCTTCCTTTGCTTAGCAGGGAAATCTTCCTTACTCACCTGCTTGCCATCCCAATGTGGGGTCCTTGGTGTTCTCTGAGTTTGGTGGTTTCTTACAGACATTTAATTACCTAGGTAACATCACCAGTGCTAGAAGAGAGTGGAAATTTGGTCTCTGTTTGTATACAAGTGGCTTGCTCTGTCAGTGTTGGCGGTTCTTTAGGCTGTTGTCCACCAATTCCCACTCCTTGGTTGGAAGAGAGGCTCATGATTGGGCAATCATGTCTGCTTCCTCCAGCCACCTACTCCTTCCCTGGCTACAGTAGGTCTTATCTCCAGGTGAAGAGAACAATCAGAAGCAGTGCTCTGCCCTGGATCTTGAGACCAGACAACTGTTTTCAGAAGGCAGCACTTCTCAGGACTACAAAACCCTTGGAGGACTAACTACGTAGTCCCACCCTGCAAGTCTACTCTTGTTGAAAGATTCACCAAGTTCGGCTGCTTCCCTCCGTGAAGTACTTCCCATGTTCTTCACAGGACTCTGTGTCTTAGATTTGCTGTGCAACACCCTAAGTCTCTACAAAATTTACTAGAAGTCATAGAAAGCATGGCACTAAGTTTGAGACTGCTATTCTAGAGAAAGTCTGAAAAATGACACAGACACATCTACATCACAGTAGCTAAACTCTACTTAAAGTGTCAAGAGAAAGCACCTGCCCTAACCACGCTTTCAAGGGGATGACTTTGTCTGTTTGCTTTTAATAAAAATAACAAAGAAAATCTTCTCGCAACTTTAAGTTTTGACTTTTCTGTATCACATTCTAGAATCAGAAAGGACTATTCCAGTCCTAATTAAAATGGAATGTGCTATTTTCAGAACATTGAATCATTAGATTTGACGCGTCCTAGGTGGTCTCTGCACAAACCTTATAATTACATTGTTTTAGATTAACTATATTTTCAGTAGTGTGTTAAAGACTTTATTATATAATGGGTATAATGGATGATGGATACGTGGAGCAAACATGCATTATACTTTGAGAGAGTTGCTATTCTGAACAGAGTTAAGTGAAATTTGCTTAATATAACTTGCCATAACATGAAGTTGGGCTGCATCTGATTTGTCAGAGTTGAACTCATCATTAAGTCACCCACATGGTCTCTGGATATGTATAGTTTTAATGCACAAGTAAAACTGCCTTCTTAGTCGGATTCAAGATCTTCCTTATTCCAAGCATGTGTTTTACCATTCAGCTATGACTCTTTCCCAAAGGCTTATACAAAGGGAATTAAAATGAGCAACACATACATTAAGTTGAACGATAACAGACTATTCTGATTATGTACATATAGGATTGTGAAACAATTTGGATTTTTTATAAATAGATATTAGAAGGACACGTTTTTAAACGATTTGCCGTATTTTTCAGACCATAAGATGCACTGGACCATAAGCCTAGGTTTAGAGCAGCAAAAGAAGGAAACAAATTTGTTTTGCCTCTGTGCATCCCATTTTTGGTCTCTCCAGCCCCCAAAAGCAGTCTGCAGGCCAAAAACAGACCATAAGATGCACTGGACCATAAGACTAGGTTTAGAGCAGCAAAAGAAGGAAACATATTTTTTTTTGCCTCCACACATCCCGTTTTTGCCCTCCCTGGCATCCAAATGTTTTTGTTCTGCAGAATGCTTCTGGACACCGGGAAGGGCAAAAACAGGATGCATAGAGAGTTTGGCCCATATTCACTCTATAAGATGCACATACATTTCCACCCACTTTTTGGGGGCGGAGTGCGTCTTATAGTCTGAAAAATATGGTAAGTTAATAAAATGCCTGTTGAATATTGGCCAGGTGACAATTGTGAAGACAAGGAATGTCTTCTAATTTCTTAGTAAAGTTTGTTGTGCTTTTGATGTCTACGTTTACTACAAAAAACACATTTACTACAAAGAACCACAATCCCTCTTAAGTGTGATTTAGAATATAATGTTGTTCCAATATATAAATAAAGTATCTATACTCATAAAGCTTTTCAGAATGAATTTCCATTGTACCATCAAGCTAGGCAAAAGGGGATATGAAATTCTATACCCTTAGTATTATTATGTACACATCAATGTGAAATCACAGCTGCCAGTTGTTTAGCTGGTATTGGTATTCACATCAAGTGCTTTCCAAGAACTTAGGATGTTGTGATGTATTGACAATTGGGCACAAGCAGCCAGATCCACGTGTGAAAAAAAGCTGACTTTCTTATTGTGGAAATCTTCCCAGACTGCTTGCCTTCCCTTGGGAACAGACAGATAAGGTTCCATGGGACTTAGGTGGGGTCAATTTACCTTGCCACTGCACAAGTATTCAAGGCTAGTTCCCCACTGGATCTCTCCTCACTGCCTGGCTTTCGGGCAGCATTCTGTCCATGGCTTTGATACATCACTCTGATATTTTGTTTCCTGTGCATTCCAATTTTTAACTTGCAACAATGCTTGTTATTCGCTATCTCTTACAAAATGAAGAATTGGTTGATGCTTTATTTGCAAGGAAAGATTGTGTTATCAGTGATCCTTTTCCTAATGGGTCAACTCAACTGCCTTATCTTTGCTGGTGGTATCAGTCTGAATCTCATATTAAACTAACTTATATGCACTAAGATTGTTTATATTATATTATATCTATGGCCTCCCATAGATGACTGAAGGGAATTATAAGACTCCTTCAGGTTGGATGCTATACAGGAAGAACTGAGGAATTCATAGGCTTGTTGCTTTAGAAAGTTAGCATTTTTTATGAATGTGACTGTTCCGATTTGAAATTTACTTGGAATTCTGCTTTCAGTGTTTGAAGATCCAGAGTACATAGGAAACCGTTACCACTGGATGGCAGAGAATGTGAACAGAGGCAGCTGGGATGAAACTTTGTAGGTATCTGATGAAAAATCACATGTTATTATAATTTATATATTATAATTATTTATTATATATATAATTATATATATAATTATATATAATATATTATATATATATATAATATTATAATTATATATTATAATATATGTTATTACTATGGTAGAAAATATGTTTAATGAGTATTTTATCCATCTTAAGTTCTTGATATTTAGTTATAGATTTATTTTCAAAGTGAAAAATCATCAGTAAAAAATCCAAATGTATGCCTTTAAACATTAGTTACAACGTCAAATTCTGCTGATTATTAAACTACTGCATGATTGATTGATTGATTGGCTGGTTTGATTGCTTGTTGTTGCCAGGCTGGTGAGGGTTATTGGGTTTGTTTGCATGCTGCCCAAAGTCACTGAGAGTGAGTGGGCAGCCATATAAAACCCCCAAATAAATAAATAACAGTATTAAGTAAAAGGTATGCAGATTCAAATTATTATTCTTTCACAGAACCTGCCTTTTTTGTGAAAATCATGACTTTATAGTTACTGTAAGCAGAAGCTTATACTGGAAATACATATATAAACTCCAAAAAATATTATGAAGAATAAAATAAATTTATTAACATCAATTCATGAAACATAAAATATTCAGATGTATTATGAACCTGAATTTAACAGCCAATCCAGGCTTCCTAATTAGGATTCAGAAATGGGGATTGAACTTTGATATTAACATCTTAAAGTATGATTGGAAATCACTGCAGATCTTTTAAAACAGGCATGTACACTCCCTGCAGCCTACACCTATTAGTAACCTAGGTGAACCTTTTCAAGGGCAAGGGTATATACTCTGTGTTGCAACTTTCTTCCCCTTCATAAAGTTTCCTCTTTTCATACACACTTACTCAACATTCCTACACTGGGGATTTGTGTATATTTAAGAGGAGAAGGTGTCCTTAGTGTCTCCAGAAAACAAATGTAATGTGGTACCTGAGATTGGGGAAGATGGAATGACGGCCAGGACCCAGTTCAAGAATGAGAAGGAGACAGTCTAAGAAGTAGGCATCTACACTACATCACATTTTCTGTGTGCCTGGAAATCGTAGCATTACTGATCACTGAAGCTGAAAAATTATACTAAATTATCCCTACAATATAGCCAATTTATTTTATAGTATACTAAAAAGTTTGCAGCCAGTTATTTCATACACATGTGGCTATTCACCCAAATTGCCACAAACTGGCAGACACCAAAGAAAATCTAATTTGGGCTTCCAATCAAATAAAAACAAATGGGCAAAATTGCTTCATTTTTCTCTTGAACAGACTCCCTTTTTCGAAAGGGTTAATTTTCCTTGGATACAGCTTCCTCATTTTATTTCTCTCAACAGAAGTTCTTTGTTTCTTCTATCTGATAATTGCTTCATTATGTTGTGCCACACAATATAATGTGTGTCAGAAAGGATTTCAAAAATTAGCAGTCTCCTCCCCCACCCCCATTTTTAATTTTTAAAAAAATAGCAAAGGACAAGAATAGGCTAAATTTGTTTGAGAAAACTGCCTTTTCTTTGAAATAATGCAACTTTTGGTACTAATTGCATTGAAGCTTGAGAAAAAAATGGCTTTGATTTTTTCGACATAGTTAAAGGCCCACCTTTCACTGCCATCTTGTGGTTGAAAACAGACTTTTGTAAAATTCATTCTTTCCATCTTCCTTCCCTCAAATAACAAGGTTCCCCAATGACTGCTCAGGACATACCTGCAACTAAACAGATTATAGTTTTACATGCATGTACCTATCACATAGCAAAAGCAAATATTTGGCTAAGTTAAGGTACTGCATACTTCCAAGAGCAGTGTTTGTCTGAATCTTTACAATAAAAAGCTGTAATTAAGTCAAAGCTTGTAAACAAACTGGCTTTCTTATGAAATGTACATTCATCATTTCTACTGCAACTATTCTGAATGGAAGTTAAGATCCCTAATAAAGAAAACATATGCATAATCCTATAAAATTTAATAACTTGTTTATGATCAATAAAACAGTTCCCAGTTCCAAGATAGAGGCATAGTCATTGGTAAAGAGACACTTATCAACAATATCAGACTGGGAAACCAAACTTGGAGAATATGTAGCAATGGCAAAATGAATAGTAAATATCCTGAATAGAAGGTTGATTAAATTTAAAAAAAACTTGTTTCTCTATATACTGTATTATGTCACCCAATAAGGCAAACTCAGACACTGACTTCTTATTATGCTGCTATTACGTTTCTTGTGGAGAATTTCTCAAGTTACTCTATCTTAGTTACATGCTTCATAACGGGATGCTTCATTAACTTCAACACTTGTTGAACTGTTTTGTGAAGCCACCTTTTATTTTTAATTGTGAGGAAATCCTAAAATAATGAGCACCTAACAATTAATAGCATGAGGAAGAAACCAGATGGTTTCTAACAGCTACAGCTATTGTTAAGAATTTTGCAATATTCTTAGAAGTTTATGAAGGGTGGTTACCCAGAAGAACAACAATGGTCTCCTGGTCATGATGGCATTTAGTGTTATTAACCTTTGGAAATATTAAACTTGATTACTATTGGGTGTAGCATGGACATTTTAATAATGAAATAGATTCTACTTTTGAGTCGCAACAGAAACAAAGGTAGCTTTCATGTGGGAAGTTTATGTATCTGTTAAGTTATTGTGCTAATAAGCAGCACCCCAAATGGGTCCCAAGTAAATAGTATGGAGCATATAAGATGTTAAACACATATTTGGGGATAGTCCATGGAAGAAGAACAATTGTGATTTTAAAAAAGGAAGGGAAATCTGGAGTATGACGTTTTGGATATCTACATCCTAAATCTTCTGCTTTAATTCAGCAAGGTTTTATCAAAGTCCCAAAGCAGGTAGTGTTGTGACAGAGTGAGACCACATTATGCCAAATCATCATTAATTTGTGTTCTTAGATTGGAAGACAATCTAAGGTGAGATTGGTGAGGTAAGCAAGGTGAGAAGATATTTCCCAATTTAAAAATTCCAAGGAAAATGCAGCTAAAGCCTAGTCATATTAGAACGGGGTAGGCAATTATGGTAATTTTATGACCCTGGCTGGCTCAGGAATTCTAGGAGTTAAAGTCCACAGGTTGTAAAATTGCCATGTTTGCCCATGCTTGTGTTAAAACATTGGAAACTGAACAAGGAACTTGTAGCAAAAGTTTCAAGAAAGTTGGTTGGAGTGCTTCTAAATTAGGGGACTTCTTATAAATATATAACATTATTGTGCTAGGACTTCTGCAATGGAACTTCTGCTAGCATGCTTCTATGAGACAATTCCAGAAGCTTAGAGGAGCACAAAGCAGAAAAATAATGAGGTTTCTAAAATGATGTGTCCTGCCTTAAAATAATCTTTTTTATTTCCTGTGATTTATTAGATTTATATTTCAGTTTGTTCAAGTGTCCAAGGTATTCACACAGTCTCCTGTTTAACTCACATAACGACTCTGGCCCAAAGTTAATCAAAAAGCTTTGGTGGTTAGGATAGATTTGAACCTGAATCACTCCCTTCCTCAGCCAATACTTTAACCACTACCCCACACTGTCTGTCTTTAGCCTTTCTCTCCATCAGTAAAGCCAGGGATGTGTCAAGATTGCTTGCAATAGCAATTAATGTTGAGCTCATCTCACAACACTATGGGGACAATCAATACCTTCTGATTTTTACACTACTTTTTGGAACTGTCTCAAAAGCTTCAAAAATCTTTCAAGCAATCACCAGCTATTAGTGTTGTCATAAAATCTGTGGTTTGTTGGCACTATATCTGTCTTTTCCTGGAGTCGGTAAACTTAACTAGGCACCAAAATACTACACAATGATTTTTTTTCCCCACAGCCAGTTACCAACCAATCCTTAACATTTGTTCTTTCTGCTATCCCTCCTATGCAGTGGTGGGATTCAAAATTTATTACTACCAGTTCTGTGGTGGGCATGGTGTGGCTTGGTGGGCATGGCCTGGTGGGCGTGGCAGGGGAAGAATACTGTAAAATTCCCATGCCCTCCCCACTCCTGGAGGAAGGTTACTGCAAAATCCCATTCCCTCCTCACCCCTCTAACCTCCTTTCCAGCTCCGTTCTCCTGTGCAGGGCAACAAAAGAAGACCCAGCTGATCAGCTGGGACTCGGGAGGCAGAGAATAGATGGGGGCAGGACCAGTCAGAGGTGGTATTTGCCGGTTCTCTGAACTATTCAAAATTTCTGCTACTGGTTCTCCAGAACTGGTCAGAACCTGCTGAATACCACCTCTGCTCCTATGACATCTGGGTAATATCACTTGAATACCAGAATGCATAATTTATTTGAGATTTTGCATGAATGCTTTTGGCAGATTTAACTGATCCTATGTTCCTAATGGTTGCTGAACAAGGTCATTAAATAAGTACTACCCATATACTGAATTTTTTTTTTTTAAAAAAAGCTATTTAACAGATTTAACAGATAATCAGAGTTGGAAGGGACCTTGTAGGTCATCTAGTCCAACCCCCTGCCCAAGTGGGAGACCCTACACCATTTCTGACAAATGGCAGTCCAATCTCTTCTTGAAAGTCTCAAGTGATGGCGCTCCCACAACTTCCAAGGGCAAGCTGTTCCATTGGTTGATTGTTCTCACTGTCAGAAAGTTTCTCCTTATTTCCAGGTTCAATATCTCCTTGTTCAGTTTCCATCCATTATTCCTTGTCTGGCCTACAGGCGCTTTAGAAAATAGCTTGACCCCTTACCTCTCTGTGGCAGCCCCTCAAATATTGGAAGACCGCTATCATGTCTCCCCTGGTCCTTCTCTTTACTAGACTACCCAAGCCCAGTTCTTGCAACCGTTCATTGTATGTTTTAGCCTCCAGTCCCCTAATCATTCTGGTTGCTCTTCTCTGTACTTTTTCTAGAGTCTCAACATCTTTTTTTATAATGTGGTGAACAAAACTGGATGCAGTACTCTAGGTGTGGTCGTACTAAGGCTTTATAGAGTGGTATTAGTATTTCCCTTGATCTTGATTGTATCCCTCTGTTATTTACCTCACTTCATTTCTTTTCCCCAATTTCTTAATAAATAGGATTCTATTGCTTTGGCTATAAAGAAGTGGCTCTTTACTTCCATAAAGTTAAGTTATTCATTTCTACCACATAAATTTTTCTTAGGACTATAATGGTTTAACTTTAAGCTATCCGATTTTCAATTCTATAATTGGCTTTTTTATTTTAACATCTATATTCTTTTGAAACGAGAATATTGTCAGGGTTCCGGCAGTTACTCCAATTAAATCATGAGCCTTGAGCCACACTCCCAAAACTAAAGAGGATTTATTTGAAGGTAACATTCTACATCCGGCACTAATCTGGGCGTAGCCAACTCTGAGATACGTAATTCACTGTCACCCTTGATCCTGCTTCCCCCCGCCCCTCTGGGCGTATCATCCAACGAAACACGTCCATAGCCAAGTGTCATCAATCATGCTCGCCAATTAGATTTTTTCTCTGCAGAAGCTTCAGCCATCTAATGAGTCTTAGAAGAAAATATGAATGGCATGTACTTTCGATTTCACACTGTGTTTCACTCCCCCTCCTTCTTTCTGTTGTCAACTATAAAACTTGGTACTATATTATTATTATCATTATCTCTTTTATTTATTAAACATGCAACTCAGTCAACTGAACATTTAAAAATGTATCATAAATACCAGTGACTGGTGCTAATGGTTGATACGGGTTGTTGCCAATGTCCTAGGTATCAACCAAGTATCTTCTTAAAACATATGATGTTCTGAGTAGCGCAGTTTTTTTGTAGTTCTGCCGGTGTTATTGCAGGAAGATTATTGTTATTATTGTTGTTATTGTTGTTGCTAAACAAGCTATTACAAAAGGGGGTGTCTTTTATGTTCTTGGTGATTATCTACCTCATTCGGCCTATTGTTCAATTAAATATACACACAACCTACAATGCTTACAATCTGGGACTGGACAACAGTAATCAACATAGACTAAAACTGCCAGTCAGCCAGATGTTCAGAGTGGGTTTGGCACTTTTGTCTACCTATTGAGTCCTTACCAGAGATACAGTATCTGGATGTTTGACAGTGTTACAGATATCATTGCACCATTATAACATATTTTTACTTGAAGTCAAAAGAGTCATCAAACTATATGTTCCAACAACAACTCCCAAAACAAAACAAAAAGCAGATTACCCATATCAATAAGGAAACTTCAATCCAAAAAGAGATCACTCTGGCAGAAAAACAAATCTGGTCACGTTGCCAATTTCAAAAACCGATACAAAAATTTATGCCACCAGATAAAGACTGAATGCACCAATTATCACATTAAACAAGAGGAAAACCTTCTAAGCACCAATTCCACCCGAGCTTTTTACAATTTTGTAAACAACAAACTAAAAGACTCAAGGTCCATCCTCCCTTGATAGGACCTGATGGTAAAGACTGACAACACCATTAAAGCCAATATCTTTAACATTCTTCGGCTCAGTATTTGTAAACAGCAATGGATCATGCCCAGTATTTCCTAGCCGTACCACAGATAACAACAATGATCTAATACATATCGATTTCACAGAAGACAATGTCGAAAAATCACTACGCAATCTAAAACCATCTCTATCTATTGCTGTTAAATTTTATATTGCTGTCTGTAATTACAATGCCATAGCCAAACCTCTAAGCATAATCTTTGAAAAATCTTTCAGGACCAGCTCCTTGCCTAACCTATGGTCACAAGCCACAGTCATCCCCATCTTCAAAAAGGAGACCCAAGCCTAGTTGAAAATTACAGACCAATCTCCTTATGCTGCGTCACCTGTAAAGTCATGGAATCAATTATTAACCAATCCATCATCCTCCACTTAGAGTCAAACAACCTACTCTCCAATAAACAATTTGGTTTCAGAAAAAAACTATCCTGTAATCTGCAACTCTTACACTGCAAAAACATATGGACGACACAACTCGACCAGGGCAAAGCAATTGACAATTATTTATATTTTGCCATTAGAAAATAAAATTAAGGTATCTCTGGACAACTGAATAACTGGATAGAAGCATTCCTGTCAAACAGACAACAAATGGTCAAAATCAGGAGCGTTCTATCAAATCCAGTACCTGTCAATAGTGGTGTCCCCAGGGCAGTGTTCTAGGACCAACTCTCTTCATACTCTACATAAACGACCTCTGTGATCATATTAAGAGCAATTGCGTTCTCTTCGCTGATGATGTAAAGCTGTTCAATACCACAGACAATACTGCTACCTTACAAAAAGACCTTGACTATGTATCTGAATGGTCAAACAAATGGCAACTTCAAATCTCAACAAATAAATGCTCTGTCTTACATATTGGCAAAAAAATCAGAAAATAAAATACAAGCTGAATAGTCAAGATCTTGTTGATGACCCAAGCTCTGTAAAGGACCTTGGAATACTCACCTCTAATGATCTAAGTGCTAGAGCCCACTGCAACTACATAGCCAAAAGGCATTAAGAGTTGTTAACCTAATCCTACGTAGTTTTTTCTCTGGTAATATCACACTACTAACCAGAGCATACAAAACATTTGCTAGACCAATACTCGAATACAGTTCATCAGTCTGGAACCCTCATTACGTATCTGATATTAGCACAATTGAGAAAGTCCAGAAATATTTCACAAGAAGAGTTCTCCACTCTTCTACTGTTGTAGAATACCTTATGCCACCAGACTTGAAATTCTAAAACTAGAAAACCTTGAATTACGCCGTCTTCGGTCTGACCTAAGCATGGTATATAAAATCATACATTGCAATGTCCTACCTGTCAATGAATACTTCAGCTTCAACCATAACAACACAAGAGCACACAATAGATACAAACTCAAAGTAAACCGCACCAAACTTGATTGCAAGAAATACGACTTCAGCAATAGAGTGGTCAATGTCTGGAATACTCTACCCGACTCTATAGTCTCTTCCCCAAACCCCAAAAACTTTAACCTTAGACTGTCTACTATTGACCTCACCCCTTTCCTAAGAGGTCTGTAGGGGGCGTGCATAAGCGCACCATCGTGCCTACCGTCCCTGTCCTATTGTTTCTCTTATTCTTTTATTTTTCTTATATGTACCCATTTCATGTATTCACAACTATGTATACACTTATACTTATTATCTTGTAAACAATTGGCAAATCAAATAAATAAAATAAATAAATAAATAGAGTTTCTGTTTCTGTGAAAAATAAGAGAGAACAGTGTTCAGCAAAAATATGATCCAATCTTTAGCAAACCTTTTTCTTCCCAGCTCCATAATCCATTGGTGGGCAGGTAAGGCAACTTTACAACCTGTGGACTTCAACTCCCAGAATTCCATGCTGACTCAGGAATTCGGGGAATTGAAGTCCACAGGTTGTAAAGTTGCCCTAGTTGCCCACTCCTGCCATAATCATTTGTACCCTAATTACCAGTAAATTGTGATTATTCCTATGGGAACTGTTTCTTTTCTGAAAGCAATATATGTAGTGTTTCCTGTCCAATTTGATTCCTTCAACACAACAGCATAATGATAGCAACTGGCCCAAAGTATGCTGTATCTTGAGGGTAGTTTTGAACCAGGTCTCTTAAATCCTAATCCAGCACTTTAACTATTAAGCCACTCAAGCAATGTGTAAAATAGCTGGATTCCTAGGGCTTCTTCCTATCTGTTTTTTTGCCAGAAGTAAAACTGGCAACAAATGGGGAATTATAATAACCCCAATCAATTTTGCTTTCTATAAAGTGTGTCTCAAATTATAAAAATGTCATCACCTGTTTTATAATTGTTAGAGACACATGATTCTTTTTAGCATGATTTCATACAAAAGCATTTTAAAGATTTTAATGTGTTGTTGAGAATTTATAAAGATTAATGTTAAGGCATAGAATCATAAACTGTGACTGGATTAAAATAGAATACAATTATTCTCACAGTCCTTTCCTACCACTGTATTGCTCCAAGATGTTATGGCACCCTCATGTACTGTAGTCCACAATGAAAGTCTCTAAAATCACGGGTTATTGTGAGGGATATTTTTTTCTTAAGCTTTTTAAAATTAAATTTTCCTAACTGGTGTGTAAAATATGTTGCAAAACAATTCTGAAATATTATTTCCTGTGTGAAAGCTATTCATAAGGTTGGTTTTATTCCTGAATATCTAGTAAATAAGCTTATATTTCTGCTATGTTTTGAAGTTATACCAATCTTCTTGTTTTTTAATTTCAGACATAACATTTTTGTCTCTGAATACATTGAAAAACAGAAGAAACAGATAAAGTTAGAAAACTGGGGAGGCAGGTGCGTTATCCCAAGTCCAGGTAAGATAGAACTGAATTTTGTGATAAGCTTGCAGTTTTTCTGTATACACCAATAGTAGTGTATACTATTATAACTGAACATATATTTATTTACTCTGTAAAACAAGTAAATGCATTTAAATTTATGGAACTCATGGAAAAAACTCATCTTTTCATATTCTATTTTTGGGGGAGCAGGAAGCCCACCCATCATCCTACCATTTTGTTTATCATTTTTTGTATGCTTGTGTGTTTCCATGTATGGAAAAATTGTTTGTTATTGTAAAAATGAAAAATACAGTTTGAATGATAACTTGATAACTAGTGTGAAAAATGGTCATAAGTCACTTTTTTCAGTACCGTTGTACTAAGTGAACTGTTGTAAATTGAGGATACCTGTAAATCAAGAAGAGCAAGAGTATCATACTCTTTACCAGGGGTGGGATGCTACCGGTTCTGTCCACCTCTGTAGAACCGGTAGCTCTGAAGAGCAGCAGACACAGAACCAGTTCTGTGTCTGCTGCTGTTTGGCCCACCCGCCTGCCCAGGCTCTTACCTAACCTTTGTTTCCTGCTTTTTCAAACTCAGCTGCTTTGCGTGACACAGCTAAGGTTGAAAAAGCAGTAAAGTGCTTTTTGAAATGCTGCACACCCATGTACAGCGCTTATCAGCTGTCCCAGTGGCTCAGCTAATGATGTAGTACACACACGCACAGCGCGCATCTGGCACGCGTGCGTGCAAAGCGCACATGTGTGCGCAAAACACAAATACCAAACCAGTAGTAATGCCGGTTGAATCCCACCCCTGCTCTTTACCCTATTTTATATCATATACAGTACCTATAAAAATTTATTTAGGTGCAATTTAATAATGCATTTTCCATCCAGTGAGCTCAGGGTAACCAACAGCATCAGTTAAAACAATACTGTGATCATTGAAAAACATACCTTTACAATGATAGATGTTAAAGCAGCAACAGAGGTGGTATTTAGCAGGTTCTCACCAGTTCTGGAGAACCGGTAGTGGAAATTTTGAGTAGTTCGGAGAACTGGCAAATACCACCTCTGACTGGAGATTTTACAGTGTCCTTCCCCTGCCATGCCCACCAAGCCACGCCCACAGAACCGGTAGTAAAAAAAATTGAATCCCACTAATGGGCAGCAATATAATGAAGATAAAATAATGATATCTGTGGAAAGTAAATTCATTTGAGAAAGAAAGTCACCATTTATTATTTGACCATTCCTCTTTCTACACGATCCCAGTCCCTGGGAAAGCCCTGACTGAACCCAGGTAGCAGAATTTCTGGAATAGTAGAACCTCAGGAAAGAGATTAAACAGGCAGATTCAGGGGGAAATACCTTTTAGAAATCATGCTGTGAAAGTATGACCCCCTTTGAGCTGAGTAGGAAAAGAAATGGTCCATGTTTATTTAGTTTATTTATTTCTTTGTTAAATTTATTTGCCACTTATCTCACCCTAGTGATACTGTAGGTGGTTTATAATTATAAAAAGGAAGAAACATGATAGGCATGTAAACATAAGTAAAATGTTAGAAGAATAAAATAATCAGTGATAAAGGAACACAATGAAATTAAATACATCAATATGATAACCAAAAGGATCAGTGGGTGGAGAGCGGAGAGAAAGACGGGTGATGTGGAATCTGCCATCAATCTAGCTGCATGTCCAGTGTAGAACTTCCCCATTTGGTCTGGAGGCCAATCAGCAGAGCCAGGTCTTTAGGCTTTTGCGGAAAGATAGAAGGGTGGGGTTAACAGACATTTACAACTTGTTAGGCTAAATGTCACTTCCAGGGGCTTCCAGGCAGGGGTGGGATTCTACTAGTTCGCACCTATTCACTAGAACTGGTTGTTAACTTTCTAAGCAGTTCCGAGAACCAATTGTTAGAAGAAATTACTGGCCTAATCCTGTAAGGAAGGCAGGAAGGAAACATTCTGGTGTTGCTTACAGAAACTGTCTCTCCGTTAACCCTTATTACCTTCTTGGCAGGACTAGACTTCCTGTCTCAGGAACGTCTCTGGAGTTTTTTCCCCCTCCTTTGCTGGTACTTTGCTTGTGTGGACTGACCACTCAAAGTTACAATGGCACTGAAAAAAGTGACTTATGGCCATTTTTCACACTTACGACTGTTGCAGCATCCCCACAGTCATGAGGGGCCAGGCGAGGAGATGCATGCCTCGATGTGGGTGATATTGAGTTGGACACACCCAGCCAATAACATGACCACCAAGCCATGTCCACTCAGTCACATGACCACCAAGCCATGCCCACCACCTAAGCCACGCCCACAGAATGGTTGTTAAAAAATTTAATCCCACCCCTGCTTCCAGGATTGCAGTGGGATAGGTCAACCTGAGAGCTGCATCAAATGACATGATAGCAGTACAGAGGTGACATGATAGGAGTATTAGGGGTTACATGATAGCAGCATTCCAGTGTTTGAGAGGTTGCCACAAAGAGGAGGGTGTCAACTTATTTACCAAAGCACCTGTAGACAGGACAAGAAACGATGGATGGAGACTAATCAAGGAGAGAAGCAACCTGGAATTAAAGAGAAACTTCTTAACAGTGAGGACAATTAACCAATTGCTGTGAGAAGTTGTTGGTGCTTCATCACTGGAGGTTTTTAAGAAGACAGTCACTTGTTTGAAATGGCATAGTGTCTCCTGCTTGAGCAAGGGGTTGGACTAGAAGACCGCCAAGGTCCCTTCCAGCTCTGTTCTGATTAATTAATTAATTAATTAATTAAAATGGCATAATTACCATTTTGATTTTTTTTGACACCCACAAATATCACTGATGGTTTCTGGGTACTCAACTAAGGTAGGGCATATTGCAGAAATACAGGTGTTATATGTTATCTAAGCCAAGTATGCAACTAAATGTCAATATAATTTAATAGATCAGTAATTTCTTTTACTGATGATTTTTATTGCTGAAACTAAATATGCAGGAATAATTAACCTTTGTGAAGTCATTAAAATTCTCCCTGATGATTTTTAGGACTGCCTTAAGAATATAAAATAATGTATCAAAAATACAGTGGTCTTTCAGTCTGGGGGTTCTGTTTTTTTATTTATCTAGTCATGGGACAGAAAGCTGCAAAACATGTAGGACTCATCACTAGAGCAGAAAATGTGGCCATGGTTTTACTCCCTCTTGGGAGAAAATGTTGGGATTTGGACTACAGTTTTATTTTATTTATTCCAAAAAGTGTTACTGTATTATGTCTACCAATGTACTTATTTGATGAGATATTTTATTTTAAAAGCAGCATGTTATGTCATCAAAACTTACCATTTTTAAATCAGATTTCAGTGTGATCTTGGGGTCTTGGAAACTTTTAGAAATAGGCAGGGGTGGGATCCAATGGGTTAACTACCGGTTTGGTGATTTACGATGCGTGTAAATCTTCATCAGCTTACTGCCTGGACAGCTGAGCAGTACTACGTGCAGGGAAGCAGCATTTGAAAAAGCACCTTTTTCCTACTTTCTCAACTGCAGCTGTGCCTCGCAAAGCAGCTGAGGTTGAAAAACCAGGAAATAAAGGTCAGGTAAGAGCCCGGGCGGGCAGGCCAAAACAGCAGCAGACATAGAACCGATTCTATATCTGCTGCTCTTCAGAGCTACCAGTTCTACGGAGCCGGACAGAACCAATAGAATCCCACCCCTGGAAATAGGGTGAGGGAACACATACATTCATTTTCTAATTGTTAGCTATATCACTTGGCTATAAATGCTAATATACAAACTTACTTCTTTATAGGATAAATCTTGCACATGCTACAAAAAGGCCTCCCTCACACTCACATCCGCATTCACAGATACACAGTTTAATGTATTGTGTGTCCCTATGATTGTACAGTTACTATAGTTCATGTATTTATGTTTTTCATTTTGTATTACTTCTACTTTCTAGAACCTTCAAAAACATCTTCTGTGGAACCTAAGAAGATAGACAAAAGCAAAAATGAAGAACAATGGGAAGATGAAGTCGAACATCTTGTTGTGTGGTCTACAAAACTTGACCAGGGAAAATTAGATTAAACAATAGTCTTCTATTACTCTTTTAAAAAGTACTCCTTCGTTGATATTCAAACATTTTCTAGGAAAACCCCATGCAGTTGGAATATGACTATTACCATGTTTGCATTACAAAATGCCTTTGACAGCCTGAATTATAGCTCCCAAAATACTCTGTTTATAAAAGAGTCCAAATGCAAGCAAGTCATTGGACATTTACTCTAGCATTAAACCTAAGGTGATCTTATCAAATGGACAGAAATTCATGTAAATGTTGCGCAAGCTGAATATTATTCACGGTAGGCTAGATAGTGTCAGCTGCTTTCCAAAGTATGAAGTAACTGTGGAGTTACATCATCTACTGACAAAGCAATTCTGACGCTATAGCAGAGAAGCATATAGCAAATAAAGCAGAAAGGTTTTTTTAAAGTCACAAAAGCTTTAAAAGAAAGATACTACATTCTCAACGGGTCTTCCAGGAGCACAACTCGTTACGGGAGGGAATTCCAGAAATGCAAGATACAAAAGAATTGAGAAAACAAAATATGTTGGCTTCAGCTTCATGTGCAAAAAATCACATCGCATCACAACTTTTCCTTTTTACTTAATAAAGTGCATTATATCACTGTTGCAAATTAGCAAGAATGTCATTTCTGCAGCAATATTCCAGGGAAACTGGCAATTTCATGTCCTGTAATCAGAGTGCAGCTCTATGGGCAGTAACGTTTTTGAGTTCTTTTTCAATTCTTATCTCCTTTTCTCTGCCGAATATGAATGGGCTATGCCAGATTGCTGGCAACAACTGCACCATAAAATATATAATTTTCAAAATAACTGTGGGTATCTTTCTGCTCATTCCACTACTTGGACAGTGCCCTTGACTGCGGCAAGCCAATAGTTAAACCTTTTGAAGGAGATGATTATCAGAGTTCTGTCAATTCCAAGGTTTTTGTTTTTTTTAAAAAAGACCTCAAGCGCTGTTAATCATAAATTGGTTTTACACACAAAGAGGCCTATGAGCAGAACCAGGCTTTTCCGTTTTGAACGAACGTTTTTATAGACACTATTTTATTGTGGGCTCTTTTTATGAGTCCTAGGATCATGAGGCTTAAAAAGGGTCCACAGACAGTATTGGATGTGGGAGGAACAAAGTGTCAAGCTGAGCAGAGCTCCACATGCACATATGGGATCACTCAGGAAACATATTCTTTGTTTTAAAAGTACTTCAGCTGAACGCTAAAGTACAGGCAAGTAGCAACTTTGTTAAATGACACTAACAACACAATCTATTGGGGATGCTGATACAGGGGAAAAATTGGGCAAATGCTGTTCTAACTAATTTAGCAAACCAAACTTGGACAGAATTAGCTGAGATGCATGCTTAAACCAGCCAATGCTAGCTTTAAACTGCAAATGGGTTGTTGTTGTTGTTGTTGTTGTTGTTCAATTTGTTTTGAATGGTGGGGTGTTGTTGTTTTTTGTTTAATTGTACTTTTTCCCCCCTAATGAAGAATTTGCTATTGCTAACCTTTTTTAATATGACAAAATGTTTCTTAATTCATAGCTGCTGCTACGGTAAATAGAGCAGTGGGGCTAGCGCTATTTGAAAACAAGTAGAGGATGAATTACATCCAACCTTATGCTAATGGACATCTGGAGTCCTTGGTGCTCTCTGAGCTTCCTTGTTTGTAGACATTTCATTGCCTGACTAGTAATATTATGACAGTTCAACAGAGCAGCTCCGAGCTTCATATACTCTCTTTTAATAGACATCTGCTACTCCTCCCTGCACGAGGCGACTTTCTGAAGCCAGTTGGGGAAGTTTATGGGTAAGATGCAGGATAAATCATCATCATCACCATAGCCACCATTATCTGCTCCCATGACAAATGCTAATCCAACAGCAGATGGACACCACCGACTCATAATCTGGAACCCCTTATTTTTCTGATCCATATGAGAAACTCCTGACTGTATATTCATTGAACAGCTAGCATATTAACTTTCTTCCCAATCTCAAGTTCTGCTAAAGCATACATAGTTTTGTTCCTTATATTTTGTAGGAATCAACTTTTCTGTCACATCTAACAAAAATGGCTGCTGTACTCTCTATTTTAAAGTAACAAAAGAGATGTGTGTATGAATGTAAAGTTGGATATTTTTATGGCTAAATAATACCCAGAAACAATTTCTCTGTAAATTGGTGAAATCTACTCATAATATCTACTTCCACAATTTTGTAGTTTTATTTTAGTGTGACTTTGATATGTGCAAGTACTCTTAAGCTCAGTGTCCTCTAGAAGGCACTATTTCATTGCTATATTCACATTTTAACTCTTGAAAAGCTCTTCTTGCACTGTTCTAATGAATAAATTTAAAGTAGCTGATCTGAGCACTTTCCAGCTGTTAGTTATCAATGCAGATTAAAACAAAAACCCAACCATTATTAATGCAACAGACTACAACTCTGGGTATGAGAATGTGTTGCTGAGCATGAAGGTATGAGAAGCAGCCCATTATTTTGTTTTTAATGAAAATATCTGAACAAGTGTATGTTATTTAAAGTGTTGTATCTAAAATTCCTGGAAACAATATTTATAATAAATGTTTATGCATATGCACAGTACACGTATAACCACTGTTATATGAATCACTTAATAAAAATGTAATAATATTAAATGAAATACACCAGTTTAGTTACAGTGTCCACAGAGAAGTACTTAGTATTAAAAGCATAATTGCATTATTTTCCATAAAAGGTGATTCTTCCTCCATTAAAGTCAAATATAAAACTTGCATCAATTTCAGCAGTTGCTTGTATATTGTGAAAGTTAGCAAATTTTCAGAAGAAAATGAAAATACAGTATCTCAATGCTAATGCTGTTTGGTGAGCACGGTTGTTCCTGTGCTCATCCAGCTAGATTTGATGCCCAGTAAATAAAAAAAAAGGTAGACTAGAAAATAAAAATAAAAGCAGTTTACAAGGGAGTTGACTTAACACTGCAGATGTATGTGTAAGAATGAGCCATAGGACTTCAACCCTTTGAATGTAATGGATCAGATAAATTTTTTAAAAATTAAATTCATAAGAAATTCAATAGGATTAGAAAAACTATTGTTCCTCTACACTGGCAAGACTTCATTCCTCTGGTACAGTTTATTCCTCACTGCGTGAAGCCAGACTGAGCTGCATTTTTGCCCTCTGTGTAATATCTTTGACAGTTTGTAAGTTGGGAAATAGAATTTTAAAATGCCTTGCGATCTCTCTTTCTATCTACATGAGGTGTTTGTTCATAAGGTTGCATGGCAGAAATTGATGGCAGCACATAGTTAAGTGTTTACAGTTATCTCTGCCCTATCTTAAAATTTTTCAGCTACTGATTATTTAATAAAAAATAAAAAATTGAATTGTTTGAAAATGTGTGCATTTAAAGAAGAGAAACAACACTGATATTTTTCACATCTTATTTAACGTCTACAATTGATTTACTTTACTTTGTACTTTGTTACTGAGATCTGCAAGTGTCATTCAGTCTGAGATTCTCTTCAATAAATGTTCGAGAGCAACAGCTATAAATTTGATCTCTTAAACCTTAGAAGCTTTTGTATATTCTTAGAACAAACTAGTTCAAATTTCATCAACTGAGTTAGTGGATAATCTCTCTAACAATTACAAGTACTGTAAACATCATGAGACTGCCCTATAGTCATTTAACTTCTTTTTAGTTAATCTAAAATTGATCGTAATCAAATCCAGGGCCAGTATTGTTCCATTAACATTCCTGAAATATCTGTGTATTTATAATTCTCATACTAAAATAAAAGTATTAATTAAAATGTGTAGGAAATTCCCAGTGATTGTTCTTTTTTGCTTTTATTATTTCTACTTGGAATATACTTATAATGGAATAGTTCAGTGCATCCCAAAATAACAGTCCACTAAAAAACAGCTGTATATTTTCTCATTCATATGATTGTTGCGGTATTTGTAAGATTATTTTTTAAAAATCGAGAAATATTTCTCAGAAATACTTCAAGGTTAACAGTAAAAATTATTGATACATTTTAAACTTATACGCCTTTTCTATCTGCTTGTTTATTTTTTCCTCACTTTGTTTTGTTAAAAAAAAAGATGAATTTACTTAAATTGAACATCCAGAGACATATCGTGCTAATTCCAGAATGCTCATATTTACATGTTAATGTAATAAAAATACATTTGTATCAGTTATCACTGCAGTGAACAGAATACTATTTATCTGTGATACACTTTACGTCAGAAAGCTCAATTAATTCCTTCACCAAGGCCACTTAGATTATTCTATCCTGATTGTAGAACTGGATTGTGTCCTTTTTGAATCAGTTTCATGTACATTTAAACAATTTCTGCCAGATTATGATTTTAACTTTGGCTACCATCTCAGCCCCTCTGCCCTGTTTTACTTTTTATTGGAGGCTTTATGTGCTATTGTTCTCTTCACATCCCAAGAACCAATATTATATCTGTATCTAAATATTAAATCCAATTATATATAAACAATACGAAGATAGATAGAGATATGGTGTCTATTCCCAAGTTATTCATTTTTCCAAGAACCAGTCCTTTTATAGGTAGTCCTTGATGCACAACCACAATTGAGCCAAACATTTCCGTTGTTAAGCAAGACAGTTGTTAAGTGAGTTTTGCCCCATTTTGTGACCTTTCTTGCCATAGTTGTTAAGTGAATCACTGCCATTGATAAGTTAGTGACACAGTTGCTAAGTGAATCTGGCCTCCCCAAATGACTTGCTTCTGAGAAGGTTGCAAAAGGTGATCATATGATCCCGGGACGTTGCAATTATCATAAATACATTCCAGTTGCCAAGCGTCCTAATTTTGATCATGTGACCATGGGGATGTTGCAACGGTCATAAGTGTGAAATGAAGTCACAAGTCACTTTTGTCAGTGCTGTTGTAACTTCAAGCAGTCAATAAATGAATGGTTGTAAATTGAGGACTTACCTGTAGTTGGATTCTAAAGGCAACAAGGTGCACAAAATTTCCAGCAACACTGGTTAATTCTTAGGGCTTTCTTGATGGCTATTTCATTTGTCATAGGATTCAGTGCTTAAAAATACAGGTTAATACAAAAAGGCCAATAATCATCCTCTAATCGATGAGCAACTAACATTAGTTTCAATACGCATATAAATATATGACATAAAATATTGAACGTTGTAAAGTTTTTATATACATAGAATGTTATAGGACTTGTTCCTGCCAGGCTGAAGCCAGTTTATATTTCTGATCCCTGTAAAGAGAACAGACTTAAACATGCTAATTAAGGACAGACAGTCTCAGGCATCTTTCTTTCTGCTGTCTTGAGTAAGAGTCATCCTTTGTAAGTGCCATGTGGACTTTTCCACAATTAGATATGCATTTGTTCTCCACCCATTTGTCTATTTAAAAAGTGGAATAAATGAAAACTGTTGAAAAACGTTCAGGAAAGAAGATGAGCTAAAGGCAGATTCCTTTAAAGACATCTAAGGAGACTCTCTCTCTCTCCTAAATGTCATCCAGCAAAGATGACATGTCTAGTCTACACATTATTTGTAGGTATGATAAACGATGCAAACAGAAGCCTGCATGACATGTTAAAATTAAGAATTGCTATTAAGTTAATCTATTCTCCTTTTAGGGAAAGCTTCAAGCAAGTTCAATGCTAAATATTTCTCTTTTTCTTATCTGGCACATTTCTTCCTTTCAAGATGATGTATTTTCCAGCTCCTAATTTCAGCTCAGCTTTTAAAAAAGGCTCCTTCTTCTCCCTATGTGTTCCTATCAAAAAGAGCCAGCTGTAGAGTAGGGAAAGGGAAAAAGAGTTGTATATTTTCCATTCCGATTTATTGTTATTGACTCGCATCTTTCCTCGTGGGGAAATATAAACTGGCTTTATAGAAGAATGCCTATTAAAGCAGAAAGACAAAAGTGAGAAAAGCAAGGATATGTGAGATGTCTATGGAGAGTCTCAGTCATCCAGGTCATGGTTCTCCCCAGGCTGCTTTTTTCAACAGGACTTTCTTGGGTTTTGATTTGAAAATGTCACACTGGCTGGTTTGTTGCCTGTTTCTCCATTGCAGCACAGTGCAGCGCCCAGGAACCACTTTGATAGTAGGGGAGGTGAAAACTGGCTGAATCCCACCACTTGTAACTGCCCGACCCTGGACTCAGGTTTCTTTTATCTAATTATTGTCTTATTAGCCATTTCATTCTTCCCACGAAGACTTGAAGGTCATTTGATAAGGAAATAAGGAGGGGAAATCCCAACCTCAAGTGCATGCATCCCCCTTCGCCCACCTCAACATTGTTTTTCCCCTCATACTGTCTGAACATCATGAGGGATGCAAAGTCTTTGTACCTTTCCTTCATCATTCAGACACAGATTCCGGAAGAATGATCTGGTGAGTCCCTCCCTCCCTCTTCATTTTCCATGCTTCAAACAATACTTGAGCGTAAGTATGTGTGGTTACAGTGGTGGGATTCCAAATTGCATGCTACCAGTTCTGTGCACTTCCTGCGCATGCACAGCACTCACAGATCGCTTCACGTGCCCGCGCTGCACTCTAAGGTCATTTCCTGCATGCACGCAGCACTCACAGATTGCTTTGTGCACACACACAGAACTCAAAGATCACTTCCCATGCACTATTTTTTAGCTCAGCTGAGTTACGGCAATCCGCTCTGCCGTGTGAATCAGCTGAGGTAAAAGTCAATGGAATATAGGACGAGAAAGGGCAGGTGGGCAGGGCCAATCAGAGGTGGTATTTGCCGGTTCTCTGAACTGGTAAAAAATTCTGCTACAGGTTCATCTGAACCGGTTCAAACTGGCTGAATACCACCTCTGTGTGGTTTCCCAAGAGAACTACTTAAAAAAATCAAGATCGTATTTTATGCATATCTTATTTAGGAATATGTCCTGTTGATCTGGGTAGGAATTATTATTATTTAAATGCAAAATTGTATTGCTCAACTGCAGTGCAGGTGTGTTTCAAATCTCTTGGGAGTGAGACTTCCTCTGGAGTAACCATAAATGGATATTAACTTGTTTACTTAACACATACATCGCTTAATTATGAATTTCATTTTATTTTTTAATTAGAAATGATAATTTTGCATTTATAACATTTTATTTTTGTTCTAATGCTAATTTTCTATCATTTATCATTCTATCTATCATTGTCTCTCTGTCAGAGGTTCTGGAATTTTGTTTTGAGCTCTGTGAACTGAATTTTTTAAAAAATAGGGCAGTTTTTTTAAAACTGTTCTATGTAATCCAGGTCTAAAAAAAACAAATAAATATAAAAATTAATATTGATTGCTTTGGGGACTAAAAGTAACTAGCATAAAGGACTAGGATTTAGGCTGAATTGGTTGACTGTGAGAAGGTTATTCTTTTTTTTATTCTTTTTGTTTATTTTATTTTGTCAAGCGATTATAAGACAATAGGTATAAGTATAAACATAGCTATGAATACATGAAATTGATACATATAAGAAAAATAAAAAGAAACAATAGGACAGGGACGGTAGGCACGTTGGTGCGCTTATGCACACCCCCTACAGACCTCTTAGGAAAGGGGTGAGATCAATAGTAGAAATCTAAGGTTAAAGTTTTAGGGGTTTGGGGAAGAAACCACAGAGTCAGGTAGAGCAGGGGTCCCCAACCACCGGTCCGTGGACCGTGCACGGTCCGGAACAACTCCTACCGGGCGCTGGCTTGCTGGCGCCGCCATCTTTTTCATGAAAAAGTGCTTCCGGTGAGCTTTTCCGGGTAGAAAGCTCACCAGAAGCACGTTTTCATCAAAAAAAGATGGCGGCGCCAGCGCTTCCGGTGAGCTTTTCCGGGTAGAAAGCTCACCGGAAGCACGTTTCATCAAAAAGATGGCGGCGCCAGTGCTTCGTGAGCTTTTCCGGGTAGAAAGCCATTTCTACCCAGAAAAGCTCACCGAAGCGTGGCTGCCATCTTTTGATGAAACGTGCTTCCGTGAGGTCACCGGAAGCACTTTTTCATCAAAAAGATGGCGGCGCCCAGCTGATGCCGGTACCGGGCCGCGGCGCCCAGCTGATGCCGGTACCGGGCCGCGGCGTCAAAAAGGTTGGGGATCACTGAGGTAGAGTATTCCAGACATTGACCACTCTGTTGCTGAAGTCGTATTTCCTGCAATCAAGTTTGGTGTGGTTTACCTTGAGTTTGTATCTATGGTGTGCTCTTGTATTGTTATGGTTGAAGCTGAAGTATTCATTGACAGGTAGGACATTGCAATATATAATTTTATGTACTATACTTAGATCGGACCGAAGGCGATGTAGTTCTAGATTTTTTAGGTCTAGAATTTCAAGTCTGGTGGCATAAGGTATTCTGCAACGAGTAGAGGAGTGGAGAACTCTTCTTGTGAAATATTTCTGGACTTTCTCAGCTGTATTAATATCAGATACGTAATGCGGGTTCCAGACTGATGAGCTGTATTCAAGTATTGGTCTAGCAAATGTTTTCCATGCTCTAGTTAGTAGTATGATATTACCAGAGAAAAAACTACGCAGGATTAGGTTAACAACTCTTAATGCCTTTTTGGCTATGTAGTTACAGTGGGCTCTAGCACTTAGATCATTAGAGATGAGTATTCCAAGGTCCTTGACAGAGTTCGTCTCCTTTCAACTCATTTAGGATTTCTCTTCAGAAGTGATTCAAGTGACTTGAGAGAACAAATTTGAACCATGATTTCTCCCCACCCTCAAGTGGGAGGAGATGATTTTACTTCTTATTAACCCTTCAGAAGGGCTGCATTTCTTCTTCCAGCCAATTGAGTAGAAGATTCTTGATTATATTATCCCACCTTAGAGCAAGGTGGGATAATATTCTTCATGTGGTTTACTATTTCTTTAAAGCACGTTCTCATGGATCAACTGACAGCCCTCAGTGCAGACACTTATTTAACTAAGAATGCAACTCAAGTTTTAAAGCATGATTTGGTGGGGAGTGGAAAGCAGAGAAACAGACTCCTCTTGCTTTTCGGGCCTAAAAAAGCATAATAACGTGGCCTCCAGGGCCTTTTCAATTTTCTTTTATGGGTGGTTGGCAGCTTTCTTTAAAAGACATGCCAGAAGCAACAAGTCAGCCTGCACTAATTAAAGAAGTAGGTAAATCTTTGCCTTTGGGAACTGACCTTCTCTCTCTTTATGGACTGTAGGCTTGGGTAGCCAAGTCTTTGGGCCCAAAAAAGATTCCCAAACAGATGATCTGAGAATTAATCATGTCTTGTGCCAATTGAATGAACCCAAAGAAAAAAATGCAACTGGAGGAAACTTGAAAGGAAATCCAATCCAATCCTTTACTGTGGTGCTAGATGGCAAGTAAAAAATGGGGACATGTAGCTAACTTCTCTGCCAAAAAGCCAGGATGAAAGCAATCACTCATTCACTGCTTAGATATGACTTTATTTATAGAGATCTTTGTCCATCTGCTGCCACCACAAGGCAGAGGTGTTCCGTTTTGGCAACTTTTAAGATGTGTGGACTTCAACTCCCAGAATTCCCCTTAAGGTTGTCAAGGTTGTGAAACACTGCAGGAATATAATAAAAGTGAGATTTACTTCTGGCAAGGATGCCGTAAGTAGCTATAGACCACTACTGGGCCTTGAGCCTTTCAGAACCAGGCCACAGAAGTGGCAGGTAAGCATGTGTGCATCCCCACTTATACAAGCAGTGGGCAAGCGTACTCCATTTGCACGAGCAGCAGGTGCACATGCCTGCCACTCACACAAATGGAGCTGAACATGTGCACATGCTCGCCTGCCACTCCAATGGAACCATCCCCTCTCCCCCCATCCTGGGCTGAAAGGTTTTGGGAATTCTGCTGTAGACTCCCTGAACTTGAGAGTATTTATGGCATGGTCTTTTGAAGGGCATTCTTATATTTGGGGCTGTATTTTTTCATTTTGATAAATGAGCAGCGTGGTGGCCTAGTGGTGAAGATGCTCATCTCTTACAAGGTTGAGAGTTCAATCTTAGGCATCGACAGAAGTTTATCAGGGCACAAAAGAGATGTTGATCTGAGGCAAACTTCACACAGGCATCAGGAAAAGCATCTGGCCAGTAAATGCTCGTTCCATTCAGTCACCCAACTTTACTCTGAATTAAGGAATTACAGGGTCATAAAAAGGGAGTTATTGTTCATTTTGATAAATTGAGATCCTGGGTTTTTTTTTTTTTGCCAAGAGCCATGGTGGTACAGTGATTAGAATGCAGCATTGCTCTGCCCGCAGTCAGGAGTTCAGTCCTGACCGGCTCAAGGTTGATCCAGTTTTCTGAGGTCAGTAAAATGAGGACCCAGATTATTGGGGGCAATAAATTGACATTTGTAAGCCACTCAGAAAGTGCTGTGAAGCACGATGGAACAGTACATAAGTTTTGAATACTATTGCTGTTGCTATTTGTCCTGTGATAAGAACATCCCAATATTAACATGTGGTGTCTTGCCCACGGACTCTGAGGGAGAGGAGGAACAGCCAACAGGGAGTGGAAGTGTGGCTCCAGAGGTGGTGGAGGAGGCTGGGGAAGGGCAGAGGCCGACTGAGCAGTCAGAGGAGGACCCAGGCTCATCCCCTATCCATCCTAGGGCACGCAGGGAGGAGAGGATCAGGGGAAAGCATGGTCTACTCGGGAGGAGAGGGCCATGATCCTCCTCGTGGGTTGCAGGTATGAGATCTGCATAAGAGTTTGGACCTGCGTGCTAACAGACGCTGGAGACAAATTAGTGTTTTATTCCTAGATGAGGTTTATCTTGGTTGGCGTTCTTCCAACGGACTGTACCTGGTTATCTTCCTGAAGTTTGTAATTATTTATCCTGATCTGTTGTGGAACTTTATTCAGTGCGGTTTGTTTTTGTTTTTTGCTTCATTATCGGCTCTTGGAATTTGAATGGTGTTTCTTTCGTTTGGAATGTTATTTTGAAAATAGTTTAATCTTCAACTGTGAACAATTAAACAGTGAAGCCAGGTTGAAGGCATTAAAGGACCTTTATTAACGTTTTGGTTTCTGTTATATTTTTGATACACTCCGGATCATCACATGTGGTAAGAGCATCCCAGTATTAACATATTCTTCATGGAATAAATAATGGTGCCTCATTTCCTGGTGTCCACAAGACACAAATCTTTCCCTCTGTATGCATGAACATCACTAAATATTAACCCCTTTCCCAAAGTTCTAAGAATGCTGCCAAAGGAAGTCATCTTCCCTTAAGTAATTGCCATGAGGGGATTATTTGGGTAGGCATTACAGCTGGGAATGGAACGTCCTTTCCTCATATATTGCAATTCCAGAAAATCTCATGTGACAAGAAATTGGGGGGTGGGGGGGGGCAGGGAAAGGCAGTGTTGTAAATAGAAGATAATATTCATTTTTGGGGAAAAATATAGTTGGTGGGGGATTCTCAGGAGATCACAGCTGCAGAGGGAGGAACTGACTTTGAAGTCCACCTCCACCCCACATATGGCAACTCCCCTTAGAAAGCTTCTGTGCAAAATCAAGATTTATTTCCATTTAATTAAAATTAGAATTGGGAGAAAATGGTTGGATCCCCCCCTCCTCTTTGTGGTAACTTCCCTTACTGTTCCTTCCTACTCAGATATATAGCAACTAAACTTTTAAAAATATTAAATGGATTTCACATGTAAGATAGTTCCTTTGAAGTGGTTGTACTCTGGCCTAGTTCAAAGGAATTGTGCTCTTGAACTGCTTTTCTTCTTCTTTTTTTTAAAAAAAGCTCTTATCAAAAATTAACCCGGGGCTGAGAACTGTTTTATCAACAGAAGTATTTTGCATACTTTTTGCATGTATGCAAATCTACAATTCTATTCACAGAAAACACTGTATATAGTCAGAAGGAGAGAGGATACCACTAATATTGTTTTAACACATTTATGTTTGGCTTAAACCTTGCATAAGGAAATGTATATTGCAAGGGCATGAGTTATGCAATTTTTGTGTATGGTGCATACAACATAACACATATTAACACCTGGCATTTATGATTAATCCCTACAACTGTTCCATAGAGGGCCAGTGCTGCTGTTCCCATAAGTACAGATAGTTCTCGACTTACATCCCCAACTGAGCCCAAATTTTCAGTTGCTAAGCGAGACAATTGTTAAATGAGTTTTGCCCATTTTACGATTGTTCTTGCCACAGTTGTTATATGAATCACTACAGTTGTGAAGCTAATAACATTATTGTTAAATGAATCTGGCTTCCCCATTTGATCTTTGCTTCTCAGAAGCCCACTAAAAGTGATCATATGACCCCGGGACACTGCAACCGTCATAAATACGAGTCAGTTGCAAGCATCTGAATTTTGATCACATGATCATGAGGATGTTGCAACAGTCGTAAGTGTGAAAAACAGTCACGTCACTTTTTTCCATGCTGTTGTAACGTCAAACAGGGACTAAACAAATGGTTGTAAGTCAAGACTCCCTGTATATTAGGATATGGCCCAACCCACATTATCCAAAAGTTCAGAAAAAATCCTAACAGCCAGAGGATTGAATATATTTTCATAAAATATTGAGCATGTTGGTCTTTGACTTAGTGTTGTTAAAACCCTGTCTGATTTTCAAGTTACGATGAAGAGCCTGAATCCAAACTTGTAAACAGATTGTGGTGGGTTAGTTCCCTTTTTTATTTTTCATCCCTCTGAGAATGACTTTACAAAATAGAGGCTTATGGGGCTTTGCTCTCTGTTGGAGACCCATGGTTTAATTTTTTTTTTAAGCAGGAAATGCTAGGTAATCTAACTGAGCCATGGAGGTACAGTGGTTAGAATGCAGTATTGCAGGCTAATTCTGCCGACTGCTAGCAGTTCGATTCTCACTGGCTCAAGGTTGGCTCAGCTTTCCATCCTTCTGAGGTCGGTAAAATGAGGACCTAGATTAGGGGCAATATGCTGATTCTGTAAACCACTTAGAGAGGGCTGTAAGGTACAGTGAAGCTGTATATAAGTCTTAGCAGGGGTGGTATTCTACCGGTTTGGACCGGTTCAGGAGAACCGGTAGTTCTGATGAGAATTTGGCCCCACCCACCCACCCTTGCTCTTTCCTGTGCTTTATTTCATTGTTTTAGAGCACAACTGATTCGCGCGGCAGAGTGGCTTGCCGTGCCTGAGCTGTTTTATTCACAGGGGCTGCATTAGAAGGTAAGTAGAGATGAAAATGGGCTTTTTTCAATGCTGTGTGCACACATATGGTACACACATTTGGCACGTACGCATGCGCTCACCAAACCAGTTGTTACAGCCGTTGAATTGCACCATTGAGTCTAATTGCTATTGCTAATCAACATTGCTGGGTTGGTGTGTGTGTGATTTACTTGCTCTGTCCTTGGTGGAGTATGATGGAGTTTGATCCTTAACTATGCTTAAACTAAACTTTGTTTACAGTTTTATAGGAATAGACTCAAAGTGTTTTTCTCCTAACACCAAATTAAATAAGCATCCAGTTATCTAAATTAGCCAGGTGGAAATTTTACACAGAAAAGTAGGTCTAGTCCTCTTACTTTCCTATGCTGCAGGCTGTCATTCACACACACACACACACACACACACACACACACACACACACACACACACACACACACGTTTGTCAGTTTAAAGAAAAACTCTGGATATATTGTAGGGTAAACAATTTATAGATTGGTAGGGATAATGCAGCATAGGGTTTTTTGATGCAGGTGCAGAGTTGGTATTCAGCAGGTTCTGACCAGTTCTGGAGAACCAGTAGCAGAAATTTTGAATAGTTCAGAGAACCGGCAAATACCACCTCTGACTGGAGATTTTACAGTATCCTTTCCCTGCCATGCCCACCAAGCCCACAGAACTGGTAGTAAAAAAATTTGAATCGCACTACTGTGTGGGTGGCTGATTAGTCATAATGTGGCAGACCTCCAATCACTAGAACTACAGTCCAAGAGCTACAGTAATAAGAAAGACATAAGTCAGGGCTTGTCCATTCCAACAAATTATCATAATTGCAGTTAGACATGTACACACACACACACACATTAGGCACACATAATTTATTATGATTGCAATTATACAATCTGTGTGAGTTTGGTTATAATATACCTATGCAAGCATCCCTGCCAAAGCAGGTTCCTGGTAGATTAACTGTACTTAGTTTTCTGAAGTGGGGATTTTCCCTCAATTATCCGTCTAAGAATATGAAAAGAATTCTGTGGATAGAAACTAGGTATTGGAAATGGAAAAGAAGAAACTATGGATCATTTTCAACTTTAAAGAAGAGTTATAAAGGGTGGAGGAGTATTAACTCAAACCAACCTTGATTACATTCAAAAACCAACATTGGGGGAGCTGGTAGAAATTAATCCACTATCAACCAAAAAATAGAAGAGAATATCTGGGAATCCTTGTATGAAATCAGCTTAAGCTAATGGGGATTAATCAGTGTAAATATTAAATTAAGTAGCATCACAGTGCTTAATAAAGGCTGATTAGTAAATAGGGTATGTGACAATTGGCAAGATTCTGCTTAGGAGCTCTGTTACTACTGATATTTAAAGGTTGTTTAAAATTAAAGGCTAAATTAAAGGCCCAGTAAGCTGGGCTTGTTTGTGGATGCCAATTATTTGAAGATCAGCACAAAACCCCCTCCATGGAAGTGTCCATGAAGTCACCAGCTTGAAGATATTTAAAGGTCTGATTGATATTTTCAGATCAGATTAATGTTTTGTGTTTATACTTTTCCTGATCTGGGGGTGGTGGTGGTGTTAAAATTTACTGCATTACTATTGACTATTTCTTCTTTTAAAATGCACTTATTGTACGGTTGCATGTCACTTAGCTTTACTGCCATGATGGAGGCAGTTTCTAAATTGATTAAATAACAACATCATCATCCCCTTAGTTGCAAAAACACAGAAAATAGGAACACAGAGACTATGCATCAATCCCACCCCCTTTTTGTCTGTGCCACATTGAGCTATTTCAAGTTTGTCTGCAGTGCATCCCAAATCACATTCAGCAAGCGTTTCTGCTGGAGAAAAAGTCTCACATTAACTCATGCCCCAATTCCTGGGTTTGATTCTGTTTTCTCTTTGTACCATAGCTTTTCAGCCACCACAATGATGTCCTGAGACATTATTACTTGGAAAGCAAGAGAAGGATTGTGCCTTCAGGGTTTTGCAGAAGTCCTTTTCTAGCATCCATCTGGTTTATGGAGGAACTCAATAGGAGAAAGTACAGAGCATGCAAGAAAGCCATGTGGGTTGAGAGACATGGGTTGCATGGTCTTGTTAGCAGTTTCTGAGTGTTAGTGAGTAAGCTCTGATTCATTCACAGCATCGGCTTGTATTGTAGCTTTTGAGAAAAGCTGGCCCTTTCAGTCACTGCCATACTTAAGTAAACCTATTATTGCAAGAGTTGGTTAGTGTCATGCCCCTGTCTGAATCTGATTCGGAAGGGGAGGCCGAACAGCTGACAGGGAGTGGGAGTGTGGCTCTGTTGGCTGTGGAAGAAACTGGGGAAGGACACAGTCCGGCTGGGCAGAGCAGGGAAGAGGTAGAGCAAGGGAGAGGGAATTCAGAGGAAGATCCAGGATTCAGAGGAAGATCTTCATCCTAGGGCATGCAGGGAGGAACGGAGAAGGGAGCAACTTGAGTTGTGTGGTTTATGGGGGAAGAAAGGACCCTGATTCTCTTCATTAGTGCAGCTGGGAACACGGGGTAATGCATGCAGTAAGTTGTTGGGAGCAAATTGTGAATTTATCTGGTATCATCATGGCTTATATGTGTTCCTGGAGTCTTCCCAACTGTGTGAGTGTTGCTGTGCTTTCAAGTCTGAAAGTCTTTCTCCTGCCCTGTCAAGTTAATTACTGCAGCTTTGTTTGTTTGGATTTTAAGTTACAGTCTGTATGTACCTTGTTTTGGACTGAATTTTCTACAGTTAAAGGCTGTACCTGGGAGAGTTTTTCTCCAGCCAAAGGTAACCTGGACATCGGGGGCAAAGTTAGAGATAATAAAGGGACTCTTCTTGCTTATTTGACTGTGTTGCCTTTGTACCATGCTCCAGGTCATCACAGTTTTAGTTTAGTTTAGTTTTTCTGTTGTTTTTTTTGCTTCAATCATCATCTGCCTTCCCCAGTCTAGTCTCTGTGCATATGTTCCATCACAAACCCTTATGATCTCCAGCCCGTCTGTACTTTAAGATTTATGACCGCTCTTTAGTACTCATCACTTTTACTGCTCTGTAAATCTAGAGCAGGACTGTCAAACTCACGTTGTCACGGCATCATCACGTCTCGTATTGCAACTTTCCCCCCTTCGCTAAAGTGGGTGTGGGTGTGGCCAGCGTGTGACACATCTGGCCTGTGGGCCGCAAGTTTGACACACCCTTGATCTAGAGGAATCTTGGCAACTTTAAGATGTGTGGACTTCAACTCCCAGAATTCCCTAGCCAGATGATGTCCACACATCTTAAAATTGCCAAGGTTGAGAAAACACTGGTCATTTTAGATAATACTATAGATGCTGATGGTGTATGGTAGTTTATAACCAGATAAGTTTAAAGGTCACACATTGTGTTGGCCTCTTTCTACACAGTACATTTTACTTCAAACTGATGCAAATCTTCAGCAAAGTTATACTCTCATTTTAATTTTTTTCTTTGTTATGAATCCAATGAAAAAAACAAGAGAATTGGTAATCGTACCAATAGTAATAGTAATTACAAAGTTTATATTTGTTGTGTCTTCAAGCCAGTGTTAATGCTTAGTGACTGCCTGGCCAACTCTTGCAGTTTTCTTGGCAAGGTTTTTCTTCAGAAGTGGCTTGCCATTTCCTGCTTCCTAGGACAGTGAGAGAGTGACTGACCCAAGATGCTCTGGCTGGCTTTGAGTCTGAGGCGAAACTAGAACTCATAGTCTCTAGCATGATGCCTTAACCATTACACCAAACTGATTCTAACAAAGTAGGTGACTATTATTCCTATTTTAGAGGTTTTGAGAGAAGACTAAATATTTCACTGTAGAGAGACTATCTCATCTGGCATATATTAACCTAGGCAAGTATTTCATACCAGCAACAGAATATTTCCCTAGGATAATTCACACCAGATGAGATACAGTGTACCTGCAGTTCTATAATGTATTCTGTGTTTTATTTATTTTATTTTTATTTATTTTGATTTGTCAATTGCTTACAAGATAATAGGTATAAGTACATACATAGTTATGAATACATGAAATGGGTACATATAAGAAAAATAAAGAAACAATAGGACAAGGATGGTAGGCACGTTGGTGCACTTATGCACGCCCCCTACAGACCTCTTAGGAAAGGGGCGAGGTCAATAGTAGACAGTCTAAGGTTAAAGTTTTTGGGGTTGGGGAAGAAACCACAGAGTCAGGTAGAGTATTCTAGACATTGACCACTCTGTTGCTGAAGTTGTATTTCCTGCAATCAAGTTTGGTGCGGTTAACCTTGAATTTGTATCTATTGTGTGCTCTTGTGTTGTTATGGTTGAAGCTGAAGTATTCATTGACAGCTAAGTCAATGTATGATTTTATATACCATACTTAGATCAGACCGAAGACGGCATAATTCAAGGTTTTCTAGGTCTAGAATTTCAAGTCTGGTGGCATAAGTATTCTACAATGAGTCGAGGAGTGGAGAACTCTTCTTGTGAAATATTTCTGGACTTTCTCAACTGTTCTAATATCAGATACGTAATGTGGGTTCCAGACTGATGAGCTGTATTTGAGTATTGGTCTAGCAAATGTTTTGTATGCTCTAGTTAGTAGTGTGATATTACCAGAGAAAAAACTACGCAGGATTAGGTTAACAACTCTTAATGCCTTTTTGGCTATGTAGTTACAGTAGGCTCTAGCACTTAGATCATTCGAGATGAGTATTCCAAGGTTCTTTACAGAGCTTGGATCATCAACAAGGTCTTGACTATTCAGCTTGTATTTTATTTTCTGATTATTATTTTTTTGCCAATATGTAAGACAGAGCATTTATTTGTTGAGATTTGAAGTTGCCATTTGTTTGACCATTCTGATATATAGTCAAGATCTTTTTGTAGAATAGCAGTATTGTCTGTGGTATTGAACAGCTTTACATCATCAGCGAAGAGAACGCAGTTGCTCTTAATATGATCACAGAGGTCATTTATGTAAAGTATGAAGAGAGTTGGTCCTAGAACACTGCCTTGGGGGACACCACTATTGACAGGTACAGAATTTATTTATTTATTTATTTGATTTGCCAATTGTTTACAAGATAATAAGTATAAGTGTATACATAGTTGTGAATACATGAAATGGGTACATATAAGAAAAATAAAAGAAGAATAAGAGAAACAATAGGACAGGGACGGTAGGCATGTTGGTGCGCTTATGCACGCCCCCTACAGACCTCTTAGGAAAGAGGTGAGGTCAATAGTAGACAGTCTAAGGTTAAAGTTTTTGGGGTTTGGGGAAGAAACTACAGAGTCGGGTAGAGTATTCCAGACATTGACCACTCTATTGCTGAAGTCGTATTTCCTGCAATCAAGTTTGGTGCGGTTAACTTTGAGTTTGTATCTATTGTGTGCTCTTGTGTTGTTATGGTTGAAGCTGAAGTATTCATTGACAGGTAGGACATTGCAATGTATGATTTTACATACCATGCTTAAATCAGACCGAAGACGGCGTAATTCAAGGTTTTCTAGTTCTAGAATTTCAAGTCTGGTGGCATAAGGTATTCTACAACGAGTAGAGGAGTGGAGAACTCTTCTTGTGAAATATTTCTGGACTTTCTCAATTGTGCTAATATCAGATACGTAATGTGGGTTCCAGACTGATGAACTGTATTCGAGTATTGGTCTAGCAAATGTTTTGTATGCTCTGGTTAGTAGTGTGATATTACCAGAGAAAAAGCTACGTAGGATTAGGTTAACAACTCTTAATGCCTTTTTGGCTATGTAGTTGCAGTGGGCTCTAGCACTTAGATCATTAGAGGTGAGTATTCCAAGGTCCTTTACAGAGCTTGGGTCATCAACAAGATCTTGACTATTCAGCTTGTATTTTATTTTCTGATTTTTTTTGCCAATATGTAAGACAGAGCATTTATTTGTTGAGATTTGAAGTTGCCATTTGTTTGACCATTCTGATACATAGTCAAGATCTTTTTGTAGGGTAGCAGTATTGTCTGTGGTATTGAACAGCTTTACATCATCAGCGAAAAGAACGCAATTGCTCTTAATATGATCACAGAGGTCATTTATGTAGAGTAAGAAGAGAGTTGGTCCTAGAACACTGCCTTGGGGGACACCACTATTGACAGGTACAGAATTTGATAGAACGCTCCCAAGTTTGACCATTTGTTGTCTGTTTGCCAGGAATGCTTCTATCCAATTATTCAGTTGTCCAGAGATACCATAGGATTTTATTTTTAGGAGTAATTTGTCATGTACCACTGAATCAAAGGCTTTACAGAAGTCTATGTAGATTGCGTCTATTGCTTTGCCCTGGTCGAGTTGTGTCGTCCATATGTTTTTGCAGTGTAAGAGTTGCAGATTACAGGATAGTTTTTTTCTGAAACCAAATTGTTTATTGGAGAGTAGGTTGTTTGTCTCTAAGTGGAGGATGATGGATTGATTCCATGACTTTACAGGTGACGCAGCATAAGGAGATTGGTCTGTAATTTTCAACTAGGCTTGGGTCTCCCTTTTTGAAGATGGGGATGACTGTGGCTTGTGACCATAGGTTAGGCAAGGAGCTGGTCCTGAGAGATTTTTCAAAGATTATGCTTAGAGGTTTGGCTATGGCAGTGGATAGCTTTTTTAAGAAGTAGGCACATATTCCATCCGGTCCAGTAGATAGAGATGGTTTTAGATTGCGTAGTGCTTTTTCAACATTGTCTTCTGTAAAATCGATATGTATTAGATCATTGTTGTTATCTGTGGTACGGCTAGGAAATACTGGGCATGATCCATTGCTGTTTACAAATACTGAGCCGAAGAATGTGTTAAAGATGTTGGCTTTAATGGTGTCGTCGTTGCAGTCTTTACCATCAGGTCCTATCAAGGGTGGGATAGACCTTGAGTCTTTTAGTTTGTTGTTTACAAAATTGTAAAAAGCACGGGTGGAATTGGTGCTTAGAAGGTTTTCCTCTTGTTTAATGTGATAATTGATGCATTCAGTCTTTATCTGGTGGCATAAATTTTTGTATCGGCTTTTGAAATTGGCAACGTGACCAGATTTGTTTTTCCGCCAGAGTGATCTCTTTTTGGATTGAAGTTTCCTTATTGTTATGGGTAATCTGCTTTTTTGTTTTGTTTTGGGAGTTGTTGTTGGTACATATAGTTTGATGACTCTTTTGACTTCAAGTAAAAATATGTTGTAATGGTCTTCAACAGTGTTGCATCCAGTGAATAGAGATTGCCAATCAAGGGATGAGAGTTCGTTGTCTATAAGATCATAGTTGCCTTTTTTGAAGTTACAATTGGGGATTACATCATTGTGGTGATTTTTGTGTGGGCGTATGTTGAGACAAAAGTCAATCATATTGTGGTCACTGCTGGAAAAGGGTTCTTTAGTTTGTATTCCGTAAATTAAATTCAAACTATTGCAGAAGATGAGATCGAGGCAGTTGTTTAGTCTAGTGTTGTTGGTTACTAGTTGTTCCAGTCCCAGATTTGTAATAGCATTGTAGAAGGTTGTGTGTATGATTTCAGTTGTACAATCATTTAGGGTCCAGTCAATATGAGGTAGATTGAAATCGCCAAGAAAGATAAAAGGGTATGGGCAGGATGCAGCCCATGTTAGTAATGTATTTAGCTTGTTTACATGTTCGATGTCATAATCAGGTGCTCTGTAACATAGTAAGAATCGAATTGTGATATTTAAGGATAGTTCACAGATGATGGTCTCAGGAAGAGCAAGCTCCTGGATAACTTGGATATTTTTTAGATGTAAGGACTTTTTATAGAAGATAGCAACACCACCTCCTCTACGAATGTCACGATCTGATCGGTAAACATGATAGTCTCTTACTGTGGTAATGGAGTCAGGGAGAGATGCATTGAGCCATGTTTCACAGACAAATATAATGTTGAATTTAGCCATATTTAGTAGGAGGAAAAATTCAGGTATTTTATTCACGAGGCTTCTTGCATTGAGTAGTTTGCATTTAAGGCCAGCAGTAGTTGGAATTGAGGTAGTTAGGGCGTGCATGCCTAGTCTTGGGTGATGGTGAATTTGATAGGACACTCCCAATTTTGACCATTTGTTGTCTGTTTGACAGGAATGCTTCTATCCAGTTATGCAGTTGTCCAGAGATACCATAAGATTTTAGTTTTAGGAGTAGTTTGTTGTGTACCACTGAATCAAAAGCTTTACAGAAGTCTATGTAGATTGTGTCTATTGTTTTGCCCTGATCGAGTTGTGTAGTCCATATGTTTTTGCAGTGTAAGAGTTGCAGATTACAGGATAGTTTTTTTCTGAAACCAAATTGTTTATTAGAGAGTAGGTTGTTTGTCTTTAAGTGGAGGATAATGGATTGATTAATAATTGATTCCATGACTTTACAGGTGACACAGCATAAGGAGATTGGTCTGTAATTTTCAACTAGGCTGGGATCTCTCTTTTTGAAGATGGGGATGACCGTGGCTTGTGACCATAGTTTTGGCAAGGAGCTGGTCCTGAAAGATTTTTCAAAGATTATGGTTAGAGGTTCAGCTATGGCAGTGGATAGCTTTTTTAAGAAGTAGGCACATATTCCGTCCGGTCCAATGTTGTGCTGTTATGAAGAAAATCCAGAAGAAATATATCAACTTTTCTACTGGACAATTTTCAAATGTTTTTAAACACAATTAAATGCTGGTTTCACCCATCTTACAAAACATAGCACGGTGCTTCATTCTGTTGTAGCATATGTTAGCCTTATTAAATGTCTAGAAAGTCCAGTTGCCTTTTGAAAAAACATCTTTGGGTATTAACCTTGCTGCTATGATTTACAAACAATGGCTTACAATTAGCTTGTGTGAATTGAGATAATTGTATCCAAACCATACCATGTTTAAAATTTGACTATTTAGATTTATGGCCTTAGTAGACAATGGTTTTTTAAAAAAATGACATATGGCAATTCCAAGATTTTAATTTGAGAATTTTTCATATATCTCAATACCTACAATAACATTAGGATCATTGGCATGGTCACACCCAGCAACAGCAATAGTTTGATTAAGACTCAGATCATTGTTGACTTTATGCAAGATAATATTAATTTCCTTGTTTAGAGAAATGTGGAAATATAAGTAACTTTAAAATTCTTACAGTAATTGATTTTTAATTTAAGTTCAACTTATTTTAATTTTTTGGCATTTATTTTTCCTCTTCATACTTAAAGTTTTTTTTTATTATTTGTTTAACTTATTTCAGCAGTAGTGCAAGCTAAGATTATAATTATAGCTCTTGTGCTTTTCTTTTTCTTTTTATTATATTCTGTAACTTCCCCCAACAAACATATAATACTGCATACAAAAGCTGAAGATATTGTTCAACTTTAAATAAATGACTAAAGTAGGCATCTTTCTATTCCATCAATAAAGCAGCAGCTCAGAAACAGAATTAAGCACCCATCTGTAATTTAGGACCACAAATCCAGACTAATTCTATCTTTTCAACATTGAATAATTATCTTCTTTTCTATCCCTAAGCACAGTAATCCCATAAGTCTTTGTTCAGTAATGAATTCCAAATTTTGGGATCTAATTCAAGTGCATAATCACACCCTTAAACTACAATGATCTTTGTAATACTCATAACAATGTTAAAAATATAAACTCCAAAATGGAACATTAATTGAATGATCCAATATCGCATAGATAATTGTTCTCTCATCTCCTTTCTATTTCCAACTTTTTAATTCAGTTATCATCTATCCAAAAAAATAGAACAAGGTGAGACCTGCTCAGAGTTGGCATGAGGAAGTCTTCAATGAAACTCCAGATTGGTCTTCGGAGCATATCTTCTCATTTTAAAGATAAAAATAAGCCGTGGTGGCACAGTGGTTGCAATGCAGTATTGCAGGTTAACTCTGCCCATTGCCAGGAATTTGATCTTGACCAACTCAAGGTTGACTCAGCCTTTCATCCTTCCAAGGTCAGTAAAATGAGAACCCCAGATTGTTGGGGGCAATATGCTGACTCTGCTTAGAGAAGACTATAAAGCACTATGAAGTCTAAGTGCTATTGCTAAATTATAATCATGATTTATCACTTATTGCTTGCATGTACACTGAGAGCTTATGCACCAGAGGCAAATTCCTTGTGTGTCCAATCACACTTCACCAATAAAGAATTCAATGCAATGCAATGCAATGCAATGCTATGCTATGCTATGCTATGCTATGCTACTCTACTCTATCCCCTATCCCCTATCCCCTATCCCCATCCCCTATCCCCCACCCTTACCCCTACCCCCACTCCTATTCTTTCCGATTCCTATCTAGAGGAACACTTTTCATGGAGTACAGTATATACTCACCTCTCTGCAGAAAAGTCAGTTTACAGTCTTTAAGAGAAATTATTATTATGTTGAATTAAATGAGCTATACAGCAGGGTTATTTTAAAATTAATTCTTAGGCAGAAGGACAGATTCAACTTATTGTGAGTAAGAAAACCCATTCATTTAAGATATATGTTTAGGTGAAAAACTGGTGTTCAGTAAAGCAACAAAAGTTTAAAGAACAACAGATATTATGTGTGCTCATGGACAGTATATCCATACATCAAATGCATGAAATATTATATTGTGTTACAATCTGATATACAATATATATTCATTTTGAGAAGAATTAATCTTCCAGTTATTTTTCATAGTCATACACATACACACACCCAAATACTAAAGTATTCTCAAACATCATAGCTAGTTTAGCTTTAAGTCACACTGCCTTGCACAATCTTTCCTTGTTATCCATCTTCTCACAATGTCTTTCTAAGGACAATTCTGACTTTATTTCTTTTCTCTGCCCAAAAAATAAAAAAAAAAACTTCAGTGGAGAAGCTTTTTGATCTGATTTTGGTCACAGTAAAAATTTCACCCTGTTCTGTGCTTAAAGCAGCTCACAACAAGAAGAAACAACTTGTTAAAATATGATTTTAAAAAGCTGCTTTCAAAAGTGATCGGCTAATTCAAATATTAAATGCAATTCAGTGAACACAAAGTAAATGCAAACTTGCAATAAACATGACTATATGATAGCAGAACTACCACCTCATCCTCCTCCTCCTCCTCTTCCTCCTCCTTCTTGCAAGTCAGAAATGCTGGGGAAAAAACATGGTCGACTTAGGTCCTTCCCTGCAGCAGTGGCCTTACTCTGTCAAGGCTTCTTCCATCAACATACATACCCACTCTCCATCTTTGCCTTTGAAAAATCCAGATTTACGAGTTTGGATATCCTTTTAAAAATAGAAAAAGAAAAGACAAAGCTCCAGCTGAGTTTAATAGGATGTCACATTACCACATCCTTCTTCATTGCTCATGCTTTGGGAAACGAAGCCTTTGTTCTCCTTCATATCCCTGTTCATTGTTTTTTTTAAAAAATGCTAATATACTGGTGGGTACACATCTGCATTTAGTCTTCTCCATTCATGTTGCAATTTATTTAATAAGGCCATGAGCTTTTAATAATTGTATCTCAACTATCATATTAGACATCTTTATTTAAGATCAAGTCAATATGCTAGCTATTCATAAGACCAGAAAAGAACACGCCAATACATCTTTTGTACCATATTCTCCTTCTCCTCCTTCCATGCAAATTCTTATATTAGCTCTCTATAATAGAAAACTGTCACAATTGTGTGCACCAAAGTGCTAGTCTTCCTTTTTGTGTGGATGGAAAATAGTCTGGCATATACTGTTAGGGTTTCAATTTTTACCATTGTTGTTTCAGTTCTGGTTTAATGTGTATGGTTTGGGCAATATCCTCACCTCTCCTCCAGACCCCCCCCCCTTCCATTTTTAACAACTCCATTTATGGCTTTTTGTGTGCCTACTACGATATAGTGTATAGAATCGATTTGTTGCTTAAAAAAAAAATGGAGGGCCAACCTGGAAACTTCTAGTCAGAGGTATTTCTCAATCTCTTCATTTATTTTGTAAATGTATCACATTGTGATCTTTGTATGTCATTCTTAAACTGTGTACCGCTTTGTAGGATTCTCCTAATCAGATTCTGGGATTACACAAACTGAGAAATGCTCCACCAAAAAAGACAAAAATATCAGGTTCTGGAAGCTGGAGTTTTAAAAAAGTGGTCGAGTAATGTAAGCAGGGGTGGGTTTCTACCGGTTCACACTGGTTTTATAGAACTGGTTGTTAACGTCACTGGTAGTTCTAAGAATTGGTAAAACCGACCCCTGCTTGGCCCCGCCCCTCTCCGCTGCTCCTATTAGCCAAAAACTGGTTTTTATTACTGCGCATGAGCAAAAATCCCTTCCTCATTCTCCCCCGCCTGCCCCTCCCTTTGCTGCCCCGGCCCCTGCCCCATCCACCACTCCAAAGTAAAAAAAAATGTTTTTTTTTAAATGGTTTTTTTTAGTGCGCATGTGCAAAAATCCCTTTCTCATTCTCCCCTGCCCTCTCCGCCCCTACTTATAGCGCTTGTGCACTAATTACAAAAATTTATCCTCACCATTGCTCACAGCAGCAGCAGCAGCCGAGCCAGCCAGCTGGCTAGCCAGACAGTTGTCCCGCTAACCGTCCATCCCTGCCTTCCTTCTGCAGCCCTGCTGAATGAGGCCAAGCCGCAAGCCCTGGTCGCCACCACCGCTAACCGTCCTTACCCTGCTGGCCTGCCTTGCCCTGCCTGCCTCCCGCCACCACCGCTAGCTGTCCTCGCCCACCTGGACTGCCTACCCCGCCACCGGCCTCGGAAGATGCGGATCTGTAAGTAGGATCTTGGTCGTCTATCTACCACCGCCAGTCCCAGTTGCCTGCCCCCATCTTCCCTCGCCCACGGCCCTCCATTGTTGCTGCTTTGCCTTCCCACCACCGATTGGTCGTGAGGAGGCAAAGTAGCAGCTCCTGCTGGCCCGGTTCCCTACCCCCTCTTGCCGCTGCTGCCACCAGCCGACTCCCAGGCCTGGTGCTGCTACCTCGCCCACCGCGGCCCAAGGGTTGATGCCTTGTCTTCCCACCAATGATTGGTAGTGAGGAGGCAAAGCAACAAGTTCTGCTGGGCTGGTCCCCTACCTCCTCCTGTTGCCGCCACCGCCAGCCCGGTCAAGAGCCGATTCCTGAGCTGGCCGTCCTCGCTGCAGCAAGCTAGAAGACTGAGAAGGACCCCGGCATAGTTGGCTAGCCAACTTGCCTGTCTCCTTTTTGGTAAGTTGCTTTTTTATATTTATGTATTTATTTATTTTTTACTATCTGTTTTTGTTTTTATTAATCATCTTCAGTTACATAGTGTGTTGGCTGGTACAAATCACTTGTGCACAATCTCTGCAGTCTTTCCTTTCCAATTCGCATTAATCCTTATATCATGCTAAGCAACTGGCCACTAAGCGAGCACCTGGTCATTAAGTGAGGACCACTTAAATTTGGGTTGCCAGTCACATGGCCACGGTCACCCCAGTCACATGACCACATAGCCACACCCAATCAACAAGCCACTCCCACCCCAGTCACATGACCACCAAGCCACACTCACAAATTAGGCCACGCCCACAGGACCGGTTGTTAAGAAATTTGAATCCCACCCCTGTGTAAATACATACTGGCTGGGGAATTCTGGGAGTCCACATTTCTTAAACCTGCTAAGGTTGAGAAACAATGACAGAAATGAACAAAATCCCTGAAAGCCTCCATTATCATTCATCATCTTTTAGTAGTGCTTCTCAAAATGAATGTAACATTTTGTCCTTGATTATTTTTATGCAGAAACAAGCAAATGCCATTTCTGGTTTCAATTATCCATGCTATATTTACCCTCAGGATAGACTTTGAAACAGTCTATAAATAGTTTAGTTTTTGAAGGCCCGTTGCTCATTGTAGTTTCTACAAAATTTGGTAGGTTGAGCAGTAAGTACAGTAGAACTAAATTTATTGCCATTCTACAACTAATAGAGGCTGTGTCTATATAGTCCCTGTCCCCTACTGTTTTCCCCTGAGAAACTGGATTTAAAGGCTTCATAGTTTAATATACATCTGTCTCCAGATGTGGAGTATGTATTGACAAGTTACTGTCTAAGGCAAGGACAAGAGAGTGGCCCTTGTCAGCAGTTGTCTCCAGTTACATAATTCTTCCAGAGATTAACTCTCCTGTATTTTTTAATATTTCAATAAAAACAACTTTTGAGGAACCAATTGGCCAAAAATTAAAATCACAATCACATGTACATATACAATCCAATAAAAGTCAAGAAAGAAATGGCTAGATGGTTGCATGCCAACACCAAAGGCCCTCTTAAATAGTTCTGTTTTTGATAATTTCCAAAAACTAATAAGGTAAAAGAACACTTATAGGATGCAACTGCTGGAAAGTAATTATAATGGCTTGTTTTTTAGGCCAATACCTTTGCAATTGCAATAGTGAAGACTTGATTGAAAAGAATGTGTCCTTTTTCTATTTATCAGAAGATCATGCCTTTATTATATAGACATTTTAGAGGCACATTTCTCCACTACTTCAGCATATATTCAATTAGCTTTAATTCTAGGCTCTAGAAACAGTTTGGGAATTTAATCTGGGCATACCAGGACTGACTATGTCAGAAGATATTTGCTTGTTAGTAGAGTGTAATTCCTGGACATATGTGAATCTAGCATCTAAAACAAGCAGGCATTCTCCAGTTAACATGGCTAGCTCCTAAGTTTATCTCAGGGATGGGATTTTACAGGTTCACACCTATTCGCTAGAACCGGTTGTTAATATCCTAAGCAGTTTAGAGAACCAGTTGTTAGAAGAAATTACTGGCCTAATCCTGTAAGGAAGGCAGGAAGGAAACATTCTGATGTTGCTTACAGAAACTGCTTCTCCATTAACCCTTATTACATTCTTGGCAGGACTAGACTTCCTGTCTCAAGAACTTCTCTGGAGGTTATTTTCCCTCCTTTGCTGGTACTTTGCTTGTGTGGACTGACCATTCAAAGTTACAATGGCACTGAAAAAAGTGACTTACGACTGTTGCATCATCCCCACAGTCATGAGAGGCCAGGCGAGGAGATACGTGCGTCAGTGTGAGTGATGTTGTGTTGGCCATGCCCAGCCAGTCACATGACCACCAAGCCATGCCCACCAACTAAGCCACGCCCAGAGAACCGGTTGTTAAAAAATTTGAATCCCACCCCTGGTTTATCCTCTATGAGACATGCATGCAAATTGGGGGGGGGGGGCGTTATTAAATCAGAGGAACAGAAATGGTAAAGACAGATATGACTAGCTTGATTTTTATTTCCTATGGTTTATGACGTCTTTAAATCAGTGTTGGCTTTGATTTACTGATCTTTACTTTCTGTAACTGTTGATTGTGTATCACAGCATCATCAGGGACTTTAATAATTTGTAGCCTTCTGTATTTTTTTCATTCAAGGGCAGTGTAGTATTTTACAAACATTAGCCAAACAAGCCATGTTTCAGGTTAGTAGAAAGTTAAAAGAATGTTATAAAAGTTGTACCATTATCACAGTGCAACGTCCCCTAATTTGGTTGCACCACAACTATGTATAGATGTCCCAATAAGCATTAGGCAAATGAGGTCCCTGTGCTAAAACATGTTGGTCAAACCATGCAAATGGAAGACAGCCAGTTTTTCCTATAGTATCTATGGAGCTCCAGTCATCGTCTTGACCTGCTCAAGGTGTTCATTTCATTCACAGAAAAAGGAGAGGAGGATTTTATATTTGGCCTGCAAAATACCAGTCAAAACAAAATCCACAGCCATATATGCTAGTTCACTTGGGTACAAAGCAGTTGCATTGTTAAAATGAATATACAGTGTGTGTTGTTTGTGTTCAGAAGGTGCTCTTGCCAGAAGTCAGGAAAATAAATCCCTTCTGAAGTCATGGACTGCCAACATTCCCATCAGAGTTGATAATTCTATTTTAAAGCAGCCAGTGATCTGACTCATTCTAAGCTTCATTGTTCCTACCTTTTTTTTTTATCTTGTTGGGACTATGCAATGTGTGCACACCTTCTTTATTTTAAACTTTTGGACTATAGAGGCATAGTTGTTCTTGTGCCAGGCCTTCAGATTCTTTCTCCCTCATCTTTGAATTGCAATGTTGGATCAAATTGTTGAAACTACCTTGGTTGCAAGAAATAAAAAAATCATCTGGTGCTAAAAGAATAAAACTGGACCACTCAATAGAAACTCTAATAATGAATCTGAAGCTTACATATTTTGAGAGATATGAAAAAAGAACCTAATGTTGGAAAAACTGTAAAGCTAATAGTAGATAAAGGAGCTAGATACTATCCCTAATTATAAGTAGCTGACAGTTTAAAGTTATGATGGACCTCTCCAGAGCTACTTATGACCTGGTTTCAAAGTTCCAACAGCTGCTCACGTGATCGCATTTGGACACTAGACAACCAGACCACGTTTATAGCCATTTGCAGCATCCTGCAGTCACATGACCACGGTTTACAACCAATTTTGCTGGAAACTGCAGGATGCTGCAAATCGCTATAAACGTGGACTGGTTGGAAACCAGCAAAATTTCAATTTACTTTCAATTTCCTGCAAAAATGTCAATTGGGTGCAATGGGTTTGTGTAATGGCTACAGCATTCACTTAATAACTTCAGAGTTTAATTAGTGACTGCAGCATTTGCTTAATGGCCACTAGAGAAAAAGTCATAAAATAGGGCACAGTCAAGTTGTTACCCACTTAATTACTGGCATGACTTATGACTGTAATTCCCGACTCAAGTATAGTTGTAAATCAAGAACTAGCTGTACAATTGTAAGGAGCAGTTTGTGGCAGAAAAGCCTGGTGAACTGAGTTCTCTCAAGTCACAAGGAATTGGAAGCAACTGAACAATGATGAATTTATGGCAGAAAAGATCATAAGCAGAGCTCTGGTATTAAAAATAGGTTTCTGGACATATAGTACGGTCCAAGATACATTATTTCTTAACTGTAATTAGATATCTCAAACTAGTTGACAACTACTTCACAATAAAAACAAAATAGGTCTTGTGTATCTATTTTGCCCAGATTTGAAATATGAACATGTTAATTTCAGTTACACAAGGTTTATTTTTCTATTGCTTTATTTTATTTCCAAAATTGCATAACAAAAGTTTCCAATTAATACATACCATATCAGCTTAATTTCATATTTTGAATAAGTTCTTTCATCTCAATTAATGGTACTGTATTTTTCCAGAGTAAAGAATGCTACTACAAAATTTGTTATCATTTAAAATATTTTCAATACAACAGATTTCTTTTTTTTTTTTTTAATAAAAGTTTTATTGATTTTAACAACAAATAAAAACACATAAAACATAAAACATAACATAAGAACATCGTCATTCTTCATAAATTTACAGACAGTGTATCGGTTGGTTTATCACTCCTTTTTGTGCATCTATTTCATAGTCATCATAATAATTATGTTACATAATAACTCATATTATCAATCAACAATTATATATCTTAATATCCTTATTAAACAATCATTTGACTATAATTTAACTAATTCATGCTTAAGCGAGATAACTATAATTTAGTTAATTTATAACAAATCGTAAAATCATACCAAATCTATCTTAATATAATATTCTAAAAATATTATCAAAACCAAAATATATATATATTCTATTATTATATTGTTTTATCTAACCATTGATAAAAAGATCCCAAACTTCATAGAATTGTTTATCTTCTTGTTCTCTAATTTCAAATGTCAATCTACTCATTTCAGCACATTCCAGTATTTTCTTAATAATTTCTTCCTCTAATGGTATTTTCTCACTCTTCCAATTTCTAGCAAATACAATCCTAGCCGCTGTTAACACATTTACAATCAAATACTTTAAGTTTTTATTAAATGTATCAGGTAAGATTCCCAATAGAAAAATCTCTGGTTTCAAATCTATATGTTTTTTTGTCATTTCTTCCAACCATATGCGAATTCTAGTCCAGTATTTCCTGGCCTCCTCACAAGTCCACCACATATGGTAATATGAGCCAGGGATCTGATGACATTTCCAACACTTTTCGGATTTATTCTTGAACATTCTTGCTATTCTTGTCGGGGAAAATGCCACCTGTAAAACATCTTATACAAATTTTCTTTATATGCTACTGACATTGTCATTTTATAATTTTGAGACCACAATTTTTGCCATTTTTCTAAATCAATCCCATATCCAAAGTTCTTCCCCCAAACAATCATTGTTTCTTTGACTTGTTCTTCCTCTAATTTAATTTCCAACAAATAACTATATAGTTTTTTAATCACTTTTTCATCAGCACCTGTCAAAATCCCATCTAAATCAGTCAATTTATCATAAAATCCTTCTGTTTTAGAATCTTTAAGATACCTTGAGTGTATTTAAGCATATGAAAACCAATTCATCTTTATATCTTGTTCTTCTAGCTTTTGCATCGCTTTTAAGTTCACCCTTTTCATCCAGTATTTCCCATATCTAACTGTTTGTTCCTTCTTATAAATTATGGGATAGGAAAAAGCTTCAATAGTTGATAACCAAACTGGAATTTTCAAATAACATTGTTTCTTAATTTTCTCCCAATTCAACCATAACGATTCCCGTATATAGTGCCTTCTGAAATAACCCTGCGATTTAGTTCCCTTATACCATAAAAAGCATGCCAACCCAATAATAAATCATGTCCTTCCAATGCCAGTAATCTAGACTTTCTTAACGTTATCCATTCTTTAACCCACATTAAATTTGCAGCTTGATAATACAACTCCCAATTAGGAAGGCCAAATCCTCCTCTAATTCTAGCATCCTGTAAAAGTTTTAGTTTTATTCTCGCTTTCTTACCTTGCCATATATACTTCAACACCATTTTATTTAATTCATCAAAATAGTCTTTACCAAGCCTAATTGGTATTGTTTGAAACAAATATAAAATTCTGGGTAAAATATTCATTTTAATTGTTGAGATTCTACCTATCAAAGATAATTGTAGATTTTCCCATTTTTTCAAGTCAGATGCTATCTGCTGTTTAAGTTTAATATAATTATTCTCTTTCAGTGTAGTACATCTTGACGTCAAAATTATCCCCAAGTATTTAACTTTATTCGTAACTTGAATTTTCAATAAGTCTGCCAACTCTTCTCTTTGCCTTAATAACATATTTTTTGTCAGAGGAGAAGGCGGAGTCACGTCGCCGCGTTACAGCTGTAATTTCGGGGCTCCGGGTTACAGCTGATATCTTCGCCCTGGTCGGTCCCAACGGACCTAAACCGTCCCAGAGACGGTGATAGTAAGGGCGCGTTCTGTTGATCACAGGGACACCGCAAGTCCCTGGTGGATCCAGAAGAAGCCCCTTTACCATCAGCGGAGAGGCAGCCATTAAGCTGCTGAAGCAGGGACAGCTCCGAAAGGAAGAGAAGAAAGAAAGAGAAAGTGTATCGGCTGGTGAGATTTATTTTTTTTTTATTTTTGGGATAAGGACACCCTAGAAGAAGAAGGAATCTGTAAGATTTTTGACAGAATTTGATAAGATGGACTTAGTGGCGATTTTTTAGGAGATGTCAAAATGAGGCTTGGCTTTTTACTTTTTTTTTCTAGCTGAACTTCTATTGTGATTAGTAATTGTAACCAGACTGGTTTTTTTTTCTTTCTATAATTACCTTTCCTTTTTGACTGTTTATATTTTTAATAGAGGCTTCCTTTAGTAATTTTTCTTTTTTTAAATATACACACACACATATATATATATACATATTTTCTTTTTCTATTGGTTTTTTTTGGGGGAGGAAGAAGGGGAGTGGAGTTGAGAAACTTTGTAACTCTGCAACACTGCCAACTAGAGGCTTGAAAATATTTTACTTGAAGTTGAGAGAACTGTGAGAAACTCTCTCCCAAGGACACTGAGTTGATAAGATAGAGAGAGGAACTCTGGAGAATGTTTTCACAGGTGTCTCTTTGGGATTTCTACAATCAACTGAATGTTTGAAGCTTGGCTTTGAAACTTGTGGAGAAGCCATAATAAGAGCCTTGGATGTTTAAATAAAATGCAGTGTGCTTTTTGCTTTACTTGTTGTTAGCTTTTATCCCTCCTCCTCAACCCTATAGTATTTTGTAATATTTGTACACTTTTGCTTATTACTATTATTATTATTTTTCATTTTTTTTCTCTAAAGGGAAAGCCTCAGAATATTGTTTCTTTTTCCTTTTTCTTTTCTTTTTGGGGGACTTTTGCTTTTTTTACCTTTGTATGTATATACTCTTTTTTGTGGCCATGTTTTTTTTTCTTGAGATTTCGCAATTGGATTAAGGTGTGAAGAACCTGAAGAATTTTTCTTTTTTTTTCCTTTTATTATTATTGTTATTTTTTTAATATTATTGGGTTTTATTCTCCTTTTGACTATTGCAACTGAGGATTAAGGTCTAGAAGAACCTGAAGAAAGAAATTTTTCTTTTTTTCCTTGAAACTTTTTTCCTTTTTTAAATTTTGGGTTTTTGTTTTTTTTACTGATTTTTCTTTTTTACGTTTTTCCTTTCCCTAATTGGATTATAATTGTTACACTGCCAACTGGATTAAAAGAGTGGGAAGATTCTGAGCTATTCAAATGAGTAAGAAAGTTCTACCTTCTGGCGCATCAACTTCTGCTCCTGCCTCCCCATCAACTGGAGGACGACTTTCAACAATGGCGAAGCAAGATAAAGGACAAACGGATCTAACGACGGTTATGCAAGGAATTCAAGAACTTAAAATGAGTATTGAACAAAGGATGGGGAGTATTGAACAAAAAATTGAAAACATCCAACAGATGATGGCGAAGTATGATGAGAGACTGCAAAAAATGGAAGAGAAAGACAATCAAAGAGATGAGAAATTGCAAAAATTGGAAGAGAAAGACAATCAAAGAGATGAGAAAATTGGAAATATTGATGACAGAGTGACAACGCTTGAACAAAACAAGAATGAGATGGTGAAGTGGGAGATGGATAGATCAGAATATTATCTCAGATTTCAAAATATAGAGGAAGAAAAAGGACAAGATCTTGCTGCAGTAATGATAGAAATCTTGGCTGGAGCTTTGGAAATAACAGAGGAAAAATGATGGATGGAATAGATGAGATATACCGAGTTTTTACAAGATATGCATCGAGGAATAAGTTACTAAGAGAAGTTCATGTTAGATTTACTAAAAAATCTATCAGAACACAGATATTACAAGCGGCAAGAGAGAAGATATTGAAATATGGAGATAAAGAGATTGGGGTTTTAAAACAAGTACCCAGAAAAATTAGAGAGATGAGGAGAGAATATCGTTTCCTGACTAAAGTATTATTGGAAAAGGAGGTGAATTACAGATGGTTGATTCCAGAAGGATTAATGGTTACATGGAAAGAACAGAGATACAGAATTGGCTCAATTGATGAAGCAGAATCGTTTTATAAGGAATTTTTTAAAAGAAGAGAAACAGAGATAGAAGAAGAGACTACCTTAACTGAATTTCAAGAGGACCAAATAGAGATGGGAAAAGAAGAAGGTGCAGTAGGTGGACAAGTGGAGACTAAAGAACAACGTGAAGTAAGATCAACGAGAGCCGTTAGACCTAAATATAAATCATAACTATGGAGGAAAAAAAATTGATTTCTTTGAATATAAATGGACTGAATTCAGCTACTAAAAGAAGGAAAACTTTTCATAAAATAGAGAAATTAAAATTTGATATAATTTGCTTACAAGAAGTACACATTAAAAAAACATCAACAATTATTGGTGCGACCAAAAATAGGGAAAATTTTTACTTCTTTGGCCCAGTGTAAGAAAAGAGGAGTGGTATTGTATATTAAAGAAACCATTTCAGCAAAATTGATTTATACTGATGAAGATGGAAGAGTACTAATGGTTGAAATAGTGGATAACAATACAAAGATACTTTTGGTTGCAATCTATGCTCCGAATGATAAACAAAAAGATTTTATAAAAATTACATATGAAAATAATTGAATTGGACTACGCTAATATATTTATAATGGGAGATTTTAATGGAATTGTAGACAATGAATTGGACTACACAGCAAAAATAACACGACAAAATAGGAAGATCCTCCCTAAATCCTTTTTGAAATGATAGAGGAACTAAAACTAAAAGATATATGGAGAGAAAGAAATACTAAAACTCAACAATATACTTTCTACTCGAATAGACATTCATCATGGTCCAGAATAGATATGATGTGGACGTCAACAGAATTATTATCTAATATTCAAGAAATAAATATTGAAACAAGTACATGGGCAGATCATAACCCAATGACAATTAAATGGAAAGGACAAAAAGAAGATCTAGATGGACATTAAATAATACTATTTTAAAGGAAAAAGATTTTACACAGTGGATGGAAAAGAACTGGCCTTCTTTTTAATGAAAACAGAAAAGAAGATACTTCAATACAGAATGTTTGGGACACAATGAAGGCATATGCAAGAGGATTGATAATGGAATACACAAAGAAAAAAATATTAGAAAGAGGCATATGATTAAAACTTTAGAAGATGATTATAAAAAATTGGAAAAAGAATTACAGAGAATGCCACAGAAAAAGATATTAAATTTAAAATGGACATAATTAAACATAAAATGGATCAAACAGAGAAAGAAGAATTGGCGCAAAAAATTAGAAGTGCTAAACAGAACTATTTTGAGGATGCAAACAGGCCAGGTAGATGGTTAGCATACAAACTGAGAAAAGAGAAAGAATCAAGGAGAATACTACAGTTAATGGATGAACAGGGTCTAGTCTGTCATGGTAATAAGGAGAAAAAGAGAATTATTCGAGATTTTTATGCACAATTATATAAGCAGGAGGATTTTGATGAGGGAAAATTAAACAGTATTTACAAAATGCCAATCTACCCAAGATATCTGATGAAACTGGGAAAATGTTGGAAAATCCTATAACAATGATGGAATTAACTGAAGCACTTAATAGACAGAATAACGGAAAGCACCAGGACCAGATGGTTTCCGGCAGAATTTATAAAACATTACAAGAATCATTGAGTATTTCATTGTTAGAAATTATGAATGAAGTTATGATAAATAAGAAGATACCTAAAACATGGTCAGAAGCTTATATTACGCTTATTCCAAAAGAAGGGACTGACCCATTACAAATTAAGAATTATAGACCTATTTCTTTATTGAATGCAGATTATAAAATATTTGCTTCAATTTTGGCAGAAAGGCTTAAAAATACTTAAATAATTTTATTCATTCTGATCAGAATGGATTTCTACCAAAGAGACAAATTAAAGACAACATGAGAGTAATTTTGGACACTTTGGAATATTATGAGGCACACCCTGAAAAGCAAATGGCTTTGATATTTTTAGATGCTCAAAAGGCATTTGATAACGTGAATTGGAGATTTATGTTATTATTATTGGAACAGATGGGTTTTGCTAGAAAATTTATTCAAGCAATAGAAGCTATATATCATAAGCAAACAGCAAAAGTGATGATAGATGGAGAATTTACAGACACTATCAATATTAAAAAAGGCACAAGACAAGGATGTCCACTATCCCCTTTGTTATTTGTATTGACTTTGGAAGTATTAAATAGAAATATTAGAGAGGATACAAATATAAAAGGAATGAAAGTTAAAAAGGAGGAATTTAAATTGCAAGCCTTTATGGACGATTTGGTCTTTATTCTGGAAGACCCTCTAGAGACAGCTTTAAAACTACTGGAAAAGATAGAGACGTATGGTGAGATGGCTGGATTGAAAATAAATAAAGACAAAATACAACAGATTTCTAAAACAGTGTATGTAATACTAGCCATGCACATGTTCTAACATCAACATTTTGATTATATGTGATTATATGCATGTCCACATGGCCAGATTATTAATGTATTAGCAATGATACATTAAAGTAGTATTTTCTAAAGTTAACATAAGACAACAATTTTGTCCAAATAAATCTAGTATATCTGTAGGAATTGCCTGATATCTGTTTTTTTAAAGTCAAAATGGCATTTTTTCACTACTTAATTATTGTAACTATAATAACTTGATTTAATGATAATGCTAGCAGGGAACCAAACATATAATCTTTGTTCATTATTTATTCCTTTTATTTTTCCTTAAGTATTCTACTAATTACTAATGCTGCTACCTTCTGAAGTTATACAACCAGAGGTGGTATTCAGCAGACTCTGACCAGTTCTGGAGAACCGGTAGCGGAAATGTTGAGTAGTTCAGAATACCACCTCTGACTGACCCCGCCCCCATCTATTCTCTGCCTCCCAAGTCCCAGCTGATTGGCTGGGTCTTCTTTTGTTGCTCTACACAGGAGAATGCAGCTGGAAAGCAGGTTGGTGGGGTGGGGAGGGAATGGGGATTTTACAGTATCCTTCCCCTGCCACGCTCACCAAGCCACACCCACAGGACTGGTAGTAAAAATTTTTGAATCCCACTACTGTATACAACACCTAAGCCTTAGCAAATATACTGTCAATTTCAGGCTTTGTTTTGGAAGATGGATTTTGCTCTTTTCTTTTTAAATGGATTTCATCACTTGGAAACCTGACATATATATCCTATTTCCTCTTTAAACTTTATATATTTTGAATGATATATTTTAGGTTTTTTCCCCAATGAATTCCAATTAGGACTGTGCCCCAAAGGTTCATAAGCTACCATCATCTCATTTATATAGTTTTAAACTACTGCCAAGGAAGAGATTTCATTTATTCCAAACATTAAAAATGCTTTTTCTATTCTATTATTATATAATTATATTTCAGTTCTTTTTCTCTTGCCTAGGGCAAATACTTCAAGATCAGTTTAACCATATGCTTGACGTTATTTATCTCATCTAATCTTCTCTAATAACTCTTATTAGTTAAGCAGGCTACATAGTAATATAATGGTAATTGGAGAGCAGCTAACTTGCCAACTTAGTTGTATTTTCTTTTCACATTTTCTAAAGCTTTCCATTATTACAATTTGCCTTTGCTGTTTTGCAAGCCAGCATCCCTAATACAACAGTGTTTTAAATAAAACAAACATCTGCATTCTTAAAATATGGTGTGAATTTTGTACATCAAATATTTTATTAGTCACTTATAATTACTTACTTTGAGAAATATAAGACATTCATACATTTAACCAGTTATTTTTCTACTCAAATATTGTCTATGCCTCTTCTTATTTTAAAGATGGTGGAATACATTTTCTCAAGGAGATGATAAGTGATTGATGTGTTTCCATAGACACAGTAGCCATATTCAGTGAGATTTTGTATAAAAAGATGTAATTTTTAAGAAACTAACACATTTTGATTTGGGAGACTGAACTAATTTAAGATGCTAGTTCAGAACTAGCTGATACTAACAAGGACAGCAGGTGGTAGTAGCCTGCAGACTTTGACTGATTTTGAAAAACAGGCTGGGTTAGACCTGGTTAAGCACTGGGACACTGCCTGAAAATTCCAGAGCTGTAGACTAAATTCAGAAGACAGGAAAGCGTCCCAGAAAATGGCAAACCATTTCTGTTTTGTTGCCAAAAAGACACCGTGAAATAAGCTCAGTTCATATGAGCTGAAGTGAGAATGAGATGAATGTTGACTTTCTTTTCTTTTTTCTTTTCTTTAGCTAGATCAGACAAACTGTAAGGAGATGGCTCAGTTATAATTCCTCCTAAGTCTGAAGTGTAGGGGCAGACTTGATCTATGCTACATCAATTCATTGAAAGTAAGTGGGGACAAGGAAAATCAATCTGCTACAGTTGATACAAGGCCTCCGGTGACAAATGAAATGGATTTAGCATTCTCAACTCTTCCATTTGCAACTTAACAAAAATGAAGGATTTATACATAACGTGCATGGGCTTGTATTCTTTACATGAGCATGTAAGCACTCCATTTGTGCTCAGTGTCCAAAGGAGGTTGTTGCTACCCTTCCATCTTCATTACATGAAGTTATTGCAAAATCTTTTCTCCGGTAGGAATGGGTGTTTATAATATATAAATGTATCATCAAAGCTATTTACAGTTTTAAACACCGAGAGGGAAAAAGAAAGCCTCCAATCTTGCACATTTAGCCTAAAATGCAAAAGCTGCCCTGAAATAAACCTGTTTTGATTGATTAAACATGTGGCTATTGAAATATTTCTTTTTGCAAGGGCCACCTGGAAACTTTAAAGTACAGAAATATATTTTAAAAGATCTGTGAAAAAATTGTGTGATCGAACTTTAAGGCATGAAGCCTCTTACACTCAGAGAGTAAAATTAGGGTTTTTTAATATGCTCACACAGTAATCTCCACTTCATAATTTAATTAATAAGATATCTGTTTTGTGAAGAAAATAGAAGTATTACTATTAGCAGTTTCTTAGTTGATATACTACAATATTTATTATAAGGGAAAAAAATGGCAAAAGTTAGATTTCTTTCACTTGTGCATCATTTATACCCCTTAGCAATGTCTGAAACTTTTCTTCCCAATGTCTTCTTCAGTTAACTTTGCCCTACTTTGTATAAAACTAAAACAAAACTTAATAGATAAGTGATTTTTAAAAATCCAAAATCCATACTTGTATAATTGTCCTATTAAAAGTAATCAAATTGGAACCAAAATGTCCAAGTTTTCAAAATCCCCCAAATTAATTATTCATTATACAAACTTGCAAGCATCGGGGATGGCGAAGAAAGCAGGAAGAACTACACCAGCCAACCAGACAAAATAGAAGGGATGGCCTTGAAGCACCAGAAGAGCTGCTACCAAGGCAACAGTCAGATAAAGAGGACCTGAGTCTGTGCTAAGAACATAATGTGAGTAAACATCTCAGACAAGCTGTTAAGTCTGGAGCGTGGGCGCAAGGAACGGAGACGAGGCATCGGGTAGTGACTCAACTCTTTATTAGTGACTTCAGAACAGAGCAAAATACTTGGGCAGCAGCAGCCCTTTTATAGGGCTGGCTGCTGTCACAACAGCCAATGCTTTTGAGTTTGCCGCGCTGGGAACGGCCAATCAGTGGCGCCCGTTAACAGCCAATCAGATCGGCCAGAATTGACCACTCAGGATCCGCTGCTCGCGGGCCAATCAGAAGTGCAGGATTACGAACCTGCCGTAGAAGTAAAACTATTAGGATTTTAATCAGTGCGTTGCTTAGTCCGTAACACAAGCCCCTCCCTAGTTTACCCAAAGGTAAAGGGAGGGAGTAGGAAGCCACAGTCAAGATTCTATTACAATAGCATTTTAATAAAAGTAATACTAACCTACATGGCATTGGTTTCCATGTCTGATTTACTTTGAAGAGCTGATAGATAGTCCCACAATGACATCTGCAAATATAATATGTAAGAAGAGCCATTACTATACAAAATTGCTTGATCATACAATTTGATATAATTTCCGCCCTGGAAAAAAAATATTAAGAAATTATTGTCAATAACATGAATGTTTCCTGCTGCATTTTGTTGCTTCTTTTGGCATCATGATGTTTATTTATGCACAATCAACTCCTCCCCCTAAATAATATTTGCATTGAGAACCCTGTCTTATACAGTATGTATCGAGAGAAAAGGTTCGTTGATGCTCCTCTCCAGTCTTAGATTACAGGACTTCGTTTTTTAAAGATCCATCCCCGACATTCTTCAGATTCTCAGCAAAAGAACGCAAAACAGCTTTTAATGATCTTTTAAGATAGGTTAAGGGATGGCTTTCGTAGAACCAAATGTCCATTGCTCCCTTGGAAGAATCTCTTCCAAAGAGAAGAGGGGGGAGGACTCAGCAAATGCAACCTTCACAGACTTTTTCCCTATTGGGCACTAGCATGTGGGATACACATATAGACCTTCCCCAGCTTTGGAATCTGACCTCAGTATCAATACGGGCTCAAACCTGGAGTGAAGTCAAGGAAAGACTGCATGGAAGAGAACCTTACAAGGGTTCCTTTACCTGGGAATTGGGTCTTCAAGAAACCAGCCAATCAGCAGCAGTTGAATTTAGGTGAGATTAGGAGGTTTCCAGGTTTAAGCCTCAGCTTGATAGCAGTCAAATGCCAAACTATCTTCTGTCACAGTCTTGGGCAACTTTCTGGACATCCTGATTTTTTAAATTTTGCCTGCTGATACTTTCTTGATAGATTATTTCTTGACTGGGCTTTGGCTATGCTATTATTGTCCACTATTGGAAACCACACCCTTTCTGTTTCTTTTTAACCTCTGTTCAATTATGTCTTGTGCTCTATTTAGTCAATCATGCTTGCCAAATTATCATTTCTGGTGCAACACAGGGGAAATGAATAAATATGCCTAAATAGTATTTCTATTTGAAAAAAAATGAGCTGTAAAGAAAATAAGATCAGATTTTAAGTTTTTCCATGAGTCTTTCACTATTTGGTGGAAGTGACTACTTAAGACCTTGGGTCACAAAATCTTTGGATCTCTGATCCAAGTCCTGGAGAAAATCTACTGTATCTATGTGGTGACTAAGCATCAACACCAAGATGATTGTATATACGGTAATAATTTATAACCAAAACTCACCTAGGACAATACAGCTCATACTTTTCCCAGCAATGCTGCTTTCTGTGTTGCTTTCCCTAGGCAGAAGGGTACATGATTCTCCTTGTGTTTTACCTTTTATGTTAATCTCACCCCAGATTTTACAGGAGATCTTTAGATTTATTTTGGGCTAGAGAAGCTCCACTGCTTACAATCAGGAGTGGGACAGAGGTGCTATGTCTGCATGCTGGTTAGGGAATCCTGGGAGTTGAAATCCACACATTTTAAAGTTGCTAAAATTGAGAAACACTCTATTGGGATATTTATAAAGCAAGTACTGGAAGCACAGAAACAAAATATTATTTATGCATTTTTGCATGTCAACTAGTGTATAAAAGAAGAACATTTTATTTTTTTTGACAAGCCAGGCCCTTTGTAGTGCTGAAAAGTTTGTTTCTCTGTCTTGTGCAGAATCTGGTAAACATTACAGGTTAAATTTCATCATTTCTTGCTGTCTCAGACCAGATCTAGAAGCTGGCCTTTTCCTGCCTTGAACTCTTCAAAATATGCCTTATCTATATAAATATTCTGGACATCTTTTATCTGAGCCAGATGGTCTCATAATACTTTTCTAACATTGTTCCTTCATCCTTTTATTTCCATCCAAACAATGTCTCTTCCACATGCCAAACTATACATAACATTCCTCAGTATTGGCACTATTCCATGTTCCTTGTTGTGTCTATGTCTTTTGTGAACTATCTCTTTCAGGAATATATTATCCCATCTGCTTTTGCAGTACTTTGATCCTATTCTGTGTTAATCCTGTTACATAATATATCAATTACTCTAAAAGCAGGGAAGGTGAATTCTACCAGTTCCTCTAGCAAGAACTGTGAAATCAATTAACACTATTCTGATTTTTTTTTCCTACAAAACCAAACACAGAATCTTATTTACTGAATGTTTTATTAACTAAAAACATTTTAATATTGTTCCTCGTTTGATTAAGATTCTAAGAAAGAATGTGACATATGGAAATCATAAATCAACAAATGATTATCCTGTAATTGTAAAAATGCTAGTCAACATTTTTAATGCTTGGGTAAATATTGCTCATATTATCTTATTTTAACATCTACTGGCTTGTTAAACAGGAACTTGCTGGGAACATCTTATTAGGGAGTCATATTCAAGGACAAAGATGTGAGCTGTGGTTAAAAGCTATTTCTTTAGCCGTGGATTTAGTTGTTCTTTTAAAGTTGTAGCAACGTTTCAGCAGAATCTCATCTGCCATCATCAGGCTTCTGTATAGTGTTCGTCTGTGAGTCAGACTTTTACAGTGGTTTCAGATTTAAATTTGGGGCAGCCTATTGTTGTGCCAGAATGGTTTTTTCTTCATCCTGATTGGTTGGGAGTCTTGGTCTGTGTTTATTGGTCTCAGAGTTTGCTGTGTTCTGCTTGATTGGTGTCTCTAATATCTTCTGTTTGTGCCCAGCCTGCACTCACAAACAAAAAAATCTCCACACCACAAGCCAGGCAAACACCTGGGCACAAACAGATCCCCCCTGATACCTCCAGCTCAAACACACCCCAACCAGGCACCCAGATGAAACCCAGCTCCCTAACTAATGATAGCCGTCCATTTACAACCCAGTGACCTACTAGTGAGCTTCGATGTCATATCCCTCTTCACCCAAGTGCCAATAAAAGAAGCCTTGACAGCCATCCAAAACAAATACAACCCCCCCCAGCACATCCTAGATCTGACCAACCACTGCCTATCCAATACATACTTCACCTACAATGGACAAAAATACAAACAAAAAGAAGGAGACCCATGGGATCACCCCTCTCACCTGTCATCGCTAACCTCTACATGGAACACTTTGAAAAACAAGCTCTAGAAAAATATGATCACAAACCCAAACTCTGGCTCAGATACGTAGATGACACCTTCATAATCTGCCCACACGGGAAAGAAAAACTGAACAACTTCCTCACACACCTCAACAGCCTACACCCCAAAATACAATTCACCATGGAAACAGAAGCTAACAATCAACTTCCCTTCCTAGATGTCTTGGTATACAAAAAACCCAATGGCTCCCTAGGACACACCATCTACCAGAAGAAAACACATACAAACCGCTATCTACACACACTCTCACACCACCACCCAGCACAGATCAATTCCGTAGCCGAGACACTCATCTCCAGAACAAAATGCTTAGCCGACGAAAAAACACCTAGAGACCAAACTACACACTCTCACCGGCGTGCTGACAGCCAATGGATTCCAAAGAAAGAAGATCACCCACCTAATCCAAAAAGAAACCCCAACCAAAATCCAAGACAGAGAACAAGAGAACGGCAAAGCCCTCCTCCCATATATAAAAGGCACTACAGACAAAATCGGCAAGACCCTCCAAAAACACAACATTAAGACAGCATTCTGCACAAACAGAAAGATATCCACCATCCTAAGAAACCCTAAGGACAAAATCGAGTTAGAAAACCAAGGAGTATACGAAATCCCTTGCACTGCCTGTCCCACCACATACATTGGACAAACTAACAGAAGAATAAGTGCACACATTGAAGAACATAAGAACTCAATCAAAAAAGAAGAACCGACCTCTTCCCTGGTCCAACACCTCAAAGCCACAGGACATGAGATTGACTTTAAAAATACCAGAACTATCGCCAAAACTGAACACTTCAGCAGCAGAATAATCAGAGAAGCCATTGAGATAGAAAAACGCCCACACAGCATGAATAAACGAGATGACACCTCCCACCTACCAGCCATTTGGAAACCCGCCCTCATGAACAGACGAGTACCTAACATGAAGAATGACACCAGACCCACGCCCATGAGAGCCACACAAGATGCCACCACACTTCCACGTAGAAAGCAGACTCACACCCACACAGAAGATGAGACACGACCACGGACCAGAAGCCGCACTGCAGCTGCATCACTACCCATTTCAAACCCTCCGAGCCATACATGAAGCGAACTGACACCCACCATGAAGATGCGGCACGACCATGAACTCGAAGCCAAACAGCAGGATCACAGCTCACCAGCTCAAATCCCCCAGCAACTAAGACTAACCTGAGCATAACCAAGCCCCCACCTGAACAGAACACGCCTCCAGCCAATCAGAACACGGCCAACTCCCCAACCAATCAGAACACAGCCAAACCCCCAACCAATGAGAACACACCCCCACCCAATCAGAACACAGCCAAGCCCCCACCCAATCAAGTCACACCCCCACTAGCAGTTAAAAGGAAGAAGCAGCTGCAAGCTCACATCACTCTGAGAAGCACAGAGCCGAAGACACAAGCCTGAAGATGATGAATGAAACTTCATCAAAACGTTGTCTAGATACTTCCAATCTTACGCAGGGGAAAACCCGAATAACCAAAGATCCATACACACACACACACACACACACACACACATATACATATACATATATATGGCATTCAGCTTTGTTCGGGTATTTTCCCACGTCATTGTAGTTGTGCTTTTAAAGTTGTAGCAACGTTTCGGCAGAATCTCATCTGCCATCATCAGGCTTCTGTATAGTGTTTATATATATATATATATATATATATATATATATATATATATATATATATATATATATATATATATATGTGTGTGTGTGTGTGTGTGTGTGTGTGTGTGTGTTTTCTTAAGTTTTCGCGGGTACTTACATGTATGGCATTCAGCTTTGTTTGGGTATTTTCCCACGTCATATATATATATATTGTGTGTGTGTGTGCGCGCGCACGTGTATCAGTGGTGGGATTCAATTTTTTTACTACCAGTTCTGTGGGTGTGGCTGGGCGTGGCAGGGGAAGGATACTGTAAAATTTCCAGATCTCAACCTGGGTCCTTATTCCATCAGATGGTCTAAACCATCCCATTTACATTAATAGTCCTTAGATAGCTGCACTTGCATACCTCTGTGGTTCTTCTTGGATCCTGTTAATTGGTTTCACCAGAATTAATTAAAAATAGCTGTTGGTGTAAAGTACCTTTTTTTAAAAGACAATTTTATTTCGGTTTTCACAAAACAAAAAGAAAAATAAAACATCTTTTTTTTTAGTGAACAGCATGGTTCAAGGTTTTCACATCTCCATACAGATATAATTTCAGTTACAGATTCATCTTTCATATTCTATTTCTTATCTTATCACTACTTTATATATTCTCTATTTGCTTTTTCTCAAATACCTCCCTCGGTCTTATTTTATAGTTTTCTCATTCATTTCCAGATCTATTTCATTTTCTTTTCAATATTTACATATCTTCATGGTCATTATACTTATACTTTTATCTGTCCTGTTTACAATTTCACTACATATTCTTATGTCGTCATTTCCCAAAAATTTCCTACACATTTCAAATATTATAAAGCAAGGTTTCCCTTATAATTACCATTTAGAGTGTGTCACCTTCATATCTTAAATGAAATTAAGATATGAAGGTTTAAAGTACTTTGAAGCTTTTACTTCATTGATGGTTTTGTCCAAATGTTGTGCTTAAAATACGGATATGATATCATTTCAATTACCTGGAAACCAGGCCTGTGTTTCTTTTTGCTGTATTGAATCATAACAATAATTGATTTGGGATTCATTCATTCAATTTCTATAGATGCTTATTTCAATCAATAACTACAGGCGGCTATCATTATCAAATTGTAGTTATCCTGTCTTGTGGAAGCAACATCTCTTATTAGTTCTTTAAGGTGCAAAGATTGTGCAGTTGTGATTTATGTAGGAAGCTTGTTTTCCAAGCTTAAACCATTCAGAGTCATCTGACTGCAGTAGATTGTCAAGGGCAGATTACTTAGGGCACTCAATCTGTCCTCTAACTCCCATTGCAGTCCTAAAAAGGACACTTTGGGCTCCAGTATTTTATGGCCTTCTAATACGATACTGGGTTATATGCAATCTATGAATTGCCCATCCTGGATTTATCATGTGGGGCAAATCCTGCACTGCCTAACTCAGTGTTTCTAAACTTTGACAACTTTAAGATGTGTGGACTTCAACTCCCATCCTCCTCCCCATCCCCAATGGTAACTCTCCAACCACTCCCATGCTCCTTACTGGTGACTTCCTCTGCTTCTTGCTTAACAATTCACACATTTTGGGTTACCATCACAGCTGGGACTGTTGGATTGCCACTGCTAAAAAATGTGGTCACCTGACATTATGCTTTACAGCCATATTGCTTAGCAACATCAAACCTATCAGTCCTGGTTGCATTGTAACCTCAAGAACCCACAATCCCAGTCCCAAGTAATTTTCTTCATGACTTCCCATGATTTCAGTGCAATGCTTCTACTAATACAGAACCAGACTGCATTGGCTTTTTCAGCTGTTGAATCATACCGATTCTAGTACTCCTATAACTTTTTCACCAGCGCTGTCATCAAGCCAAACCTCCACAATCCTGTATCAATGAGTTTGACTTTTTGCTTCCAGATTCGGGATCCTATGCATCATGGTTGAATATCACCCTGCTGGATTTGGCCCAGTGCTGAAATCTGCCATGATTGAGATTGAGATTTTATCCTCGAAACCAGGGGTCTCCAGCCATCCCCTCTCCCCCGTCACTACAGCTGCTGCCACTTCCAGTCCGTGGAACCAAAAAGGTTGGGGACTATTGCTTTAAACTGTTAGCTAATTCCTCCATGTTGGAGTTATCTGCAGATCTGAGAACATCCCTTCTGTTCTATCCCTTAGGTTATTTATAAAGATGTTGAACACCATGGACCTATCCCTTCATGCTACAAAATCAGTAATAGTACAATTATTTCTACTGCAGATCCACAATCATATTACAAAAAGTGCTCTTGCTTTTCTGAGGAAAGCAAGACATTAAAAGATATTAAGCAAATCTACTTTTTCCTTTACTTCTTTCTGACACCTCTTCTTTGTACCTCATTTCAAACATAGCTACAAAATCCTAATAATACCTTGCCAATCATGCTGTTTGCCCTTCCAGACCTTCTACATTTTCTTTAATGTTATCTTAAAACTTTCCTCATTTTCCCTTCTCTTGGCAATTCTTTTTGAAGGAGATCTTCTTTTTTCAGGATCTCCCACTTGCCTTGCCTTTAGATTTCAAACCAGGGGGATAGCCCAGGTTTGCTGAACCATCTTCCTGGACTCCAAGATACATTACTTTTCTCAATTTTTCTTCTTCTGCCTTGAGCTCCCTGGTAGTAACAACTGTCCCACTGTGGGGGCAGAAGGCAGTCTCTTATGCTCTTCCACTTGATTAGGCATTGCACAAAAGCTCCTGGAGGCTTTCTTCTTTATGAGACCCAGAGGTGAGATTGTATAGAGAGTTAGGATATTTGTATGCTTATAATACCCAATTCTTTCCTCTTCTTCCTACTCCTGCTCCTCCTTTTTTTCTGCTTCCCTTTCATCCATTCCAAGGTCACCTAACGTTTGTAATATATACACTGGGATTGAGATAAACGTTTCAAGGGCACCATGTCAGAGCTACAACCTTTCTGGTTTAAACATTTTTATTATAATATTTAATACTTAACAGTTTTATTCATTCATACTGCAACCCATTTAAAGGATAGGACACTATGTGTTCTAGCCTTATAGTAGTATGCCAGTAAAAATATGGCACAGATAATGCAGATTATTTATAGATATAAACATTACATTCCCTCTGGACTCTTAACCTAATTGTAATTCATACTCAGTGCTAACTTGCCAAGACTTTCTTTTTTCCCAAGGCTTCTCTTTTTCCAAGATCATTTGCTCTTTCTTTCTTGCAGCAAAACAAGTACTGTATGGCAACACATCTCAATCCAATTTAAAAGACATTTTCCTTACAATAGCAACGAAAAAGCCTAATTTCTTGAAATAACTAGATTCCAGTGAGTGCAGATACTGCAGTTTTTAAAAACCAACTAGTACTTTGTTGGATTTCATTTTTTTACTATATTATATTTGTACACTTGTTATGAACACATAACGCACAAATCTGTAATGTTTGGAAAGGTGCTTATTTCATAAGTTAAGTGCTTTCAAGTTAAGACAAATTAATTGAAAATCATTTATTTAAAGAATACAGGGGATTCCAGAAATCTGGCAAAATTTACAGATTTATCAAGAGGGAAATTATACCCCAATATTAAAATTAGACACTTGAAAGTAGCACATTGTGTACAATATAATCAACACTAGTGACTGACTTGTAGATCTTTCCACACATTCTCTAAAGAAAGAGAAGAATCGGCCTGTCCAAAGGCAGAACTAGATGCTAGTTAGCTTAGCCTGTTGCGGCATTAGTAAGATTGTTCCCGTTCCTAAATCCTTGGAGCAGTTTTCTCCTTTAAAAATATTTCCCATTTTTGACAAACATGTATCTAGTCCAGCTCCACCACTTTAGGATTGGCTTCTGGCAGTGATTAAGCTGCAATGAGATTTCTCTGTTTGGAAGGCTGCATTGCATGAACTTAGACAGCACAAGTTTGTAGTCCATTGTTTGTGGCTTGCTGAGTTATGTGAATCCAGCTAACTAGGGTCAAACAAATTATGGCTTAACAAAAAGGAGGAATGCAGCCCCCCACTGGCACCCATGATATCAACAAGCAAATAACACAATTATGTAATTATGACATGACACATGCCTTGTAATTTGCTCCCCCCACCCCCGATGTTCGTGCCAGCCACATGGTAGCAAATAATACCTGAAATGTACTCACTCTATTGTACATTTACATCTATATTTATTTATTGCAATGCAATGTTGAATCTGCATATTCCTTGGGAAGAAGGATCCCAAAATGACTATTCCTCTACATGCTTTTTTCCTCTGCCCTATTTGTAACCACAAAGAATGACATTCCCCCCCCCCCAATTTATTTATTTATTTATTTATTTGATTTGCCAATTGTTTACAAGATAATAAGTATAAATGTATACATAGTTGTGAATACATGAAATGGGTACATATAAGAAAAATAAAAGAATAAGAGAAACAATAGGACAGGGACCTACCGTTGGTGCGCTTATCTTTTTAACTACTCAACAACACTTCATAGAGCAGAAAAAAAAGCTGTAATGGGCATTGGATTAACTGATTTAGGAGGATGGCTGTCTTGAAGTGGAATAGGTCTATTTCCTTTTCTCATTAGCTTATGAAACTAAACGTCTAGGAGGGGATTTGTCCTGAAGAGCAAGACTGGTAATCTTATTTACTGGAGAAGGGAACGAATTTATTATCACTTTACATTGTTGTTATTTTAATGAAGTTTAAAGATTGCATGACTGTAGAGAAATGAGGAAGCAGATGATATACAGAATCAGATAGCAATAATGCATGTAACAAGAATCAAATCAAGGATTGATAGATACTAGATTCCTAGATTTGAAATATTTTTAAAGAATTGTGATGTAAAATAGCAGCATAGTAAACATAGGAAGAATAGATGAGAAAGATTATAATTATTTGTAGATCCATTGTGCAAGGGGGAAATTTTTTCTAGATTTGAGACATATTTGTCAACATTCAGCTAGGGTGGATGATGTTTGTTTAATGTTGGTTTCATATATCCTCTGCACTTTTTAAATATTACTTTTTCTTTTTGTCTTGTTTATAATTTTTTGTCCTTTTTGTCTTTTTGGTCTTGTCATTTTTAAAAAATACCTTATCTTTGAAATAAATAAAATGTGTTATTAAAAAAATCAAATCAATGAATTAATCAAAAGAGTAAGGAAAATAAATGCATTAATGTAACATTATTGTGTTTCTACCGTAATCCAAATAGGAATAATAACTTTTGTTCCTCAACTGCACAGAATAACAATTCTACCTTGGAAAGGACAAGTATTTTATCTGGCACAAAAGAACTTATATCACATTCCTGAGACTTAAGTCTTTGGCCTATGATAGTATCTTAAGCTGACAGCTGTTTTGTCATGCAAGTCTCCTTGCTGAGTAATGTCAGATAACAAATGTGTCCAATTTACTCTTCTTACTCTATCTACCTGGGTTCCTGGAAGGTGTTAATTGCCCATTTCCTGAAGTTACTCTTGGATTGGAAGACCATAAGTGCATAATATTTTGGCTAAAATAAAGTTGGCTTGGTTCTCGCTCAGTGTATTGCATGGATTCAAAGTATTAACAAATACTATAAGTTGTGGTTCTGTCAACTATGAGGTTTTTTTTTAGTGTGAAGATAGTTTATGTCTTCATACTTGAGCAAAGTGGCTAGTGAGCCAGTTGTCTGTCTGATGCTCCAGAATAAGCAGGTTCTTATAGTCATCCTCTACTGAAGTCGCCAAATGATTCTTTTGTAATGAATTGAATTAATCAATCAATTGAAATTGCAGAATAGAGAATTCTTCCCTAATGTTTTTTTTTGGTCTTAGCACATTCTGTGAATTCCCATTAAGTTTTGTTCAGTTAAAGGCAAAATATATAACTGCTTAGCATGATGTGTGAAGTCAATCTCTTATCTATGGAACAACAGCTCAAAAGTATTCTAATAGTTTCCTAAAAACTATGCTTAAAAAAAAAAAAAGAGTATGAAACCCTAAACTGATCTTCCCCAACTGACTGACTTTTAGATGGGCTAGGAGGTTTAACAATCCTGGTGGAAACCAAAATGTGGAAATCCAAAGTAAAAAAAAAACCCAAAAACTTTGAAAGCACTTTTTCAGACTAACATATTTTTATTAAAAGCTAGACATTTTGATGAGTTACAGCTCACTTCATCAATTGCAGGAAATGAGCAGCAGCTTATGAAAACTTAAGGTTACTGATAACATTTGTTAGTCTAAAAAAGTGATATAAACTCTTGTTCTTGACTAATGTAGACTAACATCCAATGCCCAAAATATGGGAAATTATCTTGAGAATATGAATGGCTGATAGTGAGAACTGAATTGCTTGTAGTAGCTGGAATCAGAACATAATCCTATCTATGCAAACTCTTTCTTGGGAGTAAATCTCATTATACTTACATCTGAATAAGCATGTTTGAAACTATAGTGCTAGTGGTTCTAATTTAATCATTCAGGCTCTAATTGTACAATGGAGTATCCCAGATATGTTGTAATTCAAAAGACTATACTTAGAAATTACATAACTCTGTGGTTTGCATGGGGAAAAAAAAGTTTAGCTGTGCATGTTTATTGGAAAAAATGCTCTCGCCTGTAAAGCCATAGGCAAGTTTCCTTTCTCAGTTTCTAGAATTGGGAATACGACGCAGGCTAGGAATTCTGGAAAATGTTGGTCTAAGCATATTTGTACACAGAATATTGGGAATACTACTTTAAGCTTACTTGCAGGAAGGCTGAACAGGTTGTTCAGAAAAGTTGGAGTTGCTAGATCTGGATTGCAAGAATTGGAACAACTCTGTCAGCAAAGAAATTCAGGAAACTTTGATGGATATATTGGCAGAGTTGCTCAACATTAACGCAAGATAATGACAATAATACAACAAAGTAATTATAATCAGGAAGAGAGTCCATTTGGTGTAGTGGTTAAGGCATTTGTTTAGAAATGGGAGTCCGTGAGTTCTAATACTGCTCCGGTCACAAAGACAGCTGGGTGATTTTGGACCTCTCAGCCCTAGAAAGGAAGCATCGGCAAACCACTTCTGAAAAGCATTTCCATGAAAACTGCAGGACCTGTCCAGGCAGTTTGTGAGAATTAGGTGCAATTGAGCAGAAGAAAATATAATATAAATATATAATAATTTGGAAAGAATATTACTAAAACATTACATGCAGAAGAATTCATTCTATTTACTGCTGTCCTCTATTAACGTTCTTGTAATTTTCTTTCCTAATTCTATGAGTTAAGTATTTATAGCAAAAAAGCAATGGATCTCTAGGTCTGCATTATAAGAAATATCTATTTTTTACTCCCTAGACAAGTGCTTTTCCTCTGAAAAGTTAGAAGGATTTTGTTGTTTTTTCTTCCTATTTACCACATTCAGGTAGTCTTTGAAGATGGATGTCCCAGGATAGAGGATATTAGTGAGAAGAGCTAAATCAGTTAGACTTTTACCCATATTCCTTTATTTCCTTGCTGGAGTTTGTCCATGTTTTCTCAGAAGCAGACTAGAACATTTGGCAACATCCACCTTCTTAAAAGAAATGTGCAGTTAAATATACATTTATTAAGAGGTATAAATGTATCCATCATGCTCATGGGTTCATTGATATATTATTAAGATACCACTTGAAGGCATGAGTTTAGTATCTGTGGTCGTCCAGTTATTTCTAATTACAACTCCCAGGATCCCTCAAAACTGGCCATGTTGATTGGGATATTATATTGCTGTTGTTAAACATTATCTGCAACTTTTCTGCTTTAGACATTCTGATGTCATTCATCAACTCACCTGTTCTGAGTTATGATGCTAATAATGTTGGCAGGGCAAGTGGGACCCACACTAGGTTGGATTTTCTATGTGAAAGAAGGGGTTATCTCTCAAGCAGTAGTGGGTGAATGTTGCTTTTTATGAATTGATTGAAGATTTTGATCAAACTCTCTATTGGAGTCACAGCATAATACAGCAGTTATCCACTTTTCTGCCCAAAGCTCTCCTTAGCAACCTAAGAGGTTGCCTACAAAAGAAATCCCAACCGTCCTTCCATGTTACACTGCCAAGGATGGTTTCAGTGATTGACTTTCTATATCTCTAATAAAAAGACAGTGGCATCCTTGGCACTACCTGAACTAAGTACACTGATGATGTAACCTAGTTTGGTAATGAAATGTCTGCAAGAAAACCACCAAGGAACCTATTCAACCTGCAGCTACAAATATTCTCTTCTATCAATGCAGAGACAGTTGGCCTTTCTCCACCTCTTGTCTCATTATACACTGAGATAATAGCATTCCATGGAGTCGGCATTCACCAAATTACCTCATCCCATTTCAGTATGCTTAAAAATAGTCCTTTCTACCTGGTGTCTGCTGTCTCAGGTAACTCCTTTATTCTTGCTACTACTACATTAATTGATAGGAAGGAAACTACTGTGAACCCAGACACTTATGAGTAAACTCATTCTCTTAGCATTTTTTTCTCTTGGGAAAAACTAGAGGAGCCATTAGTGAGCAACAGGTTTTTTTCCTAACTTTGCAGTACCTTAAGGATTATCATTTTATTAAAGCACTTATTTTCATACACTTTATTAGAAGGCTTAACCTGATTGATTAAACAATGTTTTAAATAATGTTCCCGAGTTAATCAGGTAATGCAATAATACGTGTTTTACAACTATAATGGCTGTGACCTACCAGCTGCTTTGGAAGTAGTCACTAACCATAGGTAATTATCACTGTCTGCAACTTATGCATTTCGTTTCCCTCTGGCTTCTCATTTGTTTACTTATTGACTCACTAATTTTACTTTATCTCTCATCTCACTGTTTTAAAACTGTGTACACCCCACAAACACACTTAACCATTTTAACCACCAGGTACTGAACAGACACCACATCCTGAGCCATAAACTGACCACAGGGACCGATCTTGCACAAAACGTTGGCTGACATGGGTACCGGCTGTGTGAACATCACCATGGTTGCATGGATTTGACGGACGGTACCCCGCAGAAGTTTATAGTGCAAGACAATCCGCTTCCCCAGCCGTGAAAAGTGTGAACAAAATCCTTGAGGGCTTTGCTGCACAGGCCAACAACGTAGCTGCCCTAGAATTCACTTCATCAAATGCCCGAATGAAATCCTAACTCTCGTCCTGGGCGGAGCAAGGGGAGGTGGGGGGGGAACTTGAAGAAAACTTCCCCAAAGGAGGGTGTTAAATGTTCGGTTCAACAGGTGAGGGGCGCTTTTAAGACGCGGTTCTGCAAACCGCTGGCTGAGTGAAAGGGAAAAAGTTTCCGAAAGCCGTGAGGGGAGAGAAGCAAGCGCGCGAGGCTGCCCCGGCCTCGCCATTCCGAATCCAGGCATTGTTGTGCAGAAGAGCCGACGCGCAGCTTGGTGGCACCAGACGCCTCCCTTTCCCCCCTGGCTGACTCCAATCCCGGCCCTGCCGCTCCTCAGCCTCTTTCAGCTCCGGAGTTTGCAGCTCTCCGCAGCCCAGCGCTGTTTTCAATCGGCAGCCGAAGCGGAGCTCCCAGTCCCCCCGCACGCAGCGCGAGCGGGTGAGGCGAGAGCGCGCGCAAGCGTCCCTCTGCCCGTCTCTCGGCGAGGAAGCTTCCTGGGCGCTCGCTTCGAAGTAGCCGAGCCGTTCCCTTGGAAGCGGGCGCGCTGGGGGCTCGTGATTGGCGGCCTCCGCATGGAGCTTGCGGCCGCCTCTCCCCGGAGCCCCGAGGCGTAGCAGCCTCCTTACTCCTCCCTCTCTGCCTGCCGCCCGCCCTCAGCCCCGCACCGAAGTTTGGAAAGCGTCGGGGAAAGTTTGTGCGCCGCGCTCGGGGGCAGGAAAGCAGCAGCCGCCGTCGCCAGCATCATGGCGAGCAGGCCAGCCGGATCGGAGGAGGCCGCCCGATCAACTCCCTGCTTCTCCGACGGCTCGGTTCTCCCCCGGAGAAGGGACGGCGGAGTACAGCGGTCCCTGTGGTTCGTCTGCATGGCACTTTTTTGGAGGCTCGGCACCGCCGACTCGGAGTTTTCCATTCTGGATGAAGCGCAAGTTTTGGCCATTCAGATGAGAAAACTAGCCGCCGAGGAGTTGGGCGTCGTTACTGTGCAGGTAGGTAATATTTCCTATTTGCCCTGACTGTTCTCGTTTTATTTCCTTTATTCCTTCTTTCCTTTTTCCTCTCCTTTCCCCCCCTTTCCTGGTTTTCCTCCCCTCCATCTACTTCGCTCTTCCTTTCCCCCTTCCCTCGTTTAGTGTTGATGCTTCTCCAGATCCTCCGTCTTTTCTCTTCTTAAAATGCCCTGATGGAAAAGCAGTTTCGGGGCCTCAATTTATAAGGAACCAGAGGGAATCTCTTGGCCGGGAATCTCCTTCGTTGAGACGGGGTGTGAGTGGAGGGGAGAGGGCGGAGGAAAGTTTCTCCGTGACCAGAACGTGCGTTTTCTCACGACCGCTTACTGACTTCTGATCCGGGCAGCCTCCCGTACCCTTTCATATGAGAGCATCGATGAATGCTTGAAACACGATCTCCTGGATTTAGCCTGCTGCCTCCTGGGCAGAGATACTTTCGGGGGTGGGAGGCAAGGGAGAGAAGCTTGCAA